>NC_052503.1:79123688-79423688 GCF_016617805.1 Bactrocera tryoni
ATTGATGAGCGGAAATACGGAAATACGGTGCGTTTTTGTTTTGAAATTTGGTAGTATTTCTATATATTGTGTTGGTTTTCGAATTTAGAAGTGGCCTTAGAAGTTTTGCACAAGTGCTTGCAAGATGAAAATGTAAATAAATTCAATTTGAACACAACTCATATATACATAGATGTTTGTTGTAGAAATATTGCGTCAGGAATAAAGATTTATTTTTAATACAAAAATGTTTTTTAAACATATTTGACATTGCCTACGTATAGACGTCAGAAATAAAATAGCACAAAAAGTTAGCAAAGTCAAGCACTAAGTTTTCATAATGGATAACTAAGCGGCATGCCACAAAAATTTTAGCGCCTGTACGTATTCATAATTTTAAATTGTATCAAATATTTGAAGCCTGGATATATCTGAACACCCTTAGTTGCATGTAGAGACAAATAATTAGCATATATGTATCTTAAATTTAGCAAAGACATGCACCAAAATAATTAAATTGGTAATCAATTTCTTTCAATAATTGACACAAGACAAAGAGAACTTCCAAAATAATCTTAGGAAATATATGAAGCTGTTATAGAATGTAGTGCGGGTTGTGTTTATGCCGAATGGAATGTGTTGGATTTATCTGAAGAGAGTTGCCTACATGTAGGCACCAAAAGCATGAGCAAAGACTTGCTACTGAGGATTTAAATTGTTAACCGTGTAATATGTAATACTTTTGCTACAGATATTATGTAAAATATTTGAAAGCCGTTAAAGGCTGAGGCGTATAGAAAAAGAATTTATTCAAAAATTAGCACAAAAAATATTTTCTTCCAAGAATTGAGTCAAAAAATAGAAAAGTTTGAATTCTAAGATTTTAGAAGGCCGAATTTTAGGTATTTGTTTGACGCGATAAAAAAAATCGAAAATTATTTTGACTATCCATTTTTTTAGATGCTTCTTATTGATATTCTAAGAATACAAAACATAAATATTATAAGAAAAAAAAATAAAAAAACTGCAGGTCGGCGAAGTAGAGACAGATGAAACAATGGCTTGTCCTGGTGTGCGGGATATAAATACTTTCCGTGACCTAAAATGAAAATTTATGCGAAATCCGTGAAGAGTAAAAGTGTAGTTTTCGCATTACGAAAAAGTTTTGAAAAAAAAAAATAAAAAATTTTACAAAATGGTGGAGATTGGAAAAGAAGTTTCATATTTTCCCTATTTTTTTGTGGTTCGGAATTAAAAAAAAAAAAAAATCTTTGAAAGCTCTTCTTGGTGCGATACTATAATGTATAAGAAAGCTCTGTGTAAAATTTCAAGTGAATCGGTTGAGTAGAACTTGAGATATAATACACACCGTTTCTAGAAAAGTAGTTATGAGAAAAACGAGTTTAAAGGTTGAGAACTAGTCGTGCGCAGTCGGAGTCGGAGTCGGAGTCGGAGTCCCAAAATGAGCTGTAACTCATTTCGAAAAATCCTCTTAGGGAAATTTTCTTGAAGGGTTATACTATAAAAATATGCAAAAATATTCGATTTTTTTGATTTTCTAAACCAGAATACCCCCTTAATAATACTTATATTGGGAAATTTAATATATAAAGCGCTTTGAAATATATATAAGTATTTTCGTATGAAATATATTTATACCGAATTGAATGTACTAGATTTCGAATGTATAAAGTGTGTCAAGAATAAAAGAATATAAACAAAAATTAATAAAAACAAACAAAAAGTTTAAGGACTGTAACCAAGAACTCGCGGTCATTCTATTTACATATACAACTATAAGTATTTATACAACAGCGTATATATATTAAGTTTGTACCGATGTTTGTAAGACCTGGAAGGAAATGTAAAGGACCCTCTATGAAGTACTGTATAAATGATCAGCGTGACGAGCTGACTCGATTTGTATGGTAAACTTTTTTATTTGCCAAAGTATCTACATAAAATTTGGTATGGATTATTGCAAGGCAACAGTGCAATCTCCGAAAATATTGTTCAGATCGCACCACTATTACATAAAGTTGCCATACAAGCTGAACGTTCAAAGTAAAGGAAATTACATTTATATACACTTTAAAGCTTTATAAACCTCAGCAGTAGTATGGCTTCGGAGCAGCTAAAATTAAAGATTTCGCTTTTATTTTTTATTATTTAAAACTTTGCTTATCTTTAGGCGCACCATTACTATCTAAGAAATGCTTTATTCTCAATTTCTTCCTTCTCAACCTGGCAACATGCTTAAGCATTAACATTAGTTTGTATATTTAATTTTTCGATTTCATGTAAAATATATAATATTAGTTTAAATAAAAATATATGCTGCGCCTAGAAGTATGCATCCACTTTCTAACTTCTTTTTGAATGCATTTAGCCAGAAATAATTTACATACGCCCGCCCGCAATAATAATATCGATAAAAATAAGTCATCATTTAATTTTTTCAGGCACTTCATATGCTTTGGACCTTTCGCACCGATTGTTTTGCAAAAAAACTGCAGACGTTAGAAATCTTTTCTCAACACTGTCTACCATTAAGTAACACTCAAGTGAAAAATCGCTTACGAAAGCGTAAATCTCTTTTAAATTCATATCTAAATCGGCGCCATAAAGCACTCGGCTACAACTTGACTTGCGCTTTGGCGATTTATGGCTTCTAAAGTCGAAAAAAAAACGCAATTTATTTAGGGAGTAAATAGGGAAAGCATAATAATGCCAGCCGATTGAAATTATTGCTCGTAACAGCCTTTTAAAAAATAAAAATATTTTTATATATATGTAAATATAGGCTACCAATATGTAAATAGGAGTAAATTATAAAATCTAACCGCCTTACTTTGTCAGAGGCGAGCATGAGCAGGCAAGAAAGAGTAGACAAGAAAGCGATGGCAAGCTGGAAGTGACCCTGCGTCGGCTTGCGTTCGTTATTGTTGCGATTCTCGTATACTTTTTTGCCGCAAGTGCACCATTTCACAATATTATTTTAGGACGCACATAATAAAAACGTATCAATATGCAAATTTCACTTAAATCAATTTCCAAATAACATTTTAATACGCAAAAGGTTTCCAGAAAAGCATGAAAGCAAATTTCTTTTCAACAAAAGGCATTAAGATTAATAGGTAAATGGTGGCTTAAGCGGCGAATGTTGAGGGGCGAGTGTAAAATGACGATATCGAGGAGCGAACTGTGAAAAAATGAGTGGCAGAAGTACATAAAGAAAACATATATATTTATTATTTATTTGTTTAAATACAAGCAGATGCATTTGGGAGCACACAAGGCACATAAAATAGACATAAATATTTACCGAAATGTGTGTGCGTGGGTGTTTTGTACAAAATTGGCTCCCACATATAGCAATTTTGCATATTTTTAAGACTTTTGCTAAATATAGCAACAGCTCAGATACTATGTAAGCGCTGCAGATACGCAAATACATAAAGCACCCTCACTGTGTAGCCTGCCAGCGACAAACGGCGCTGACCCTTAATCGCTATGCGGCGCTTGGGTGACACTGCAGCGTTCCGTCGGCACTACCCAAACCCGCAACGACCCAACCTCCAATGATCCAACCTTAGCGCAATGACATTGGCCTCGAGGCGCGAACAAAAGCCCAACTCACACCATGCGGCGCAGCTGAGGTTTCGGTCAGCCAAAAAGCAGCTGTTTTTTATGTCTTTGCAGCAGATAAAACACACTTGCAACTGTGTGTGTGTGTGTGTGCCATCGCTAAGTGTGAGGCAAAAGCCATATTGAAGCGAAAGAAAATTGATTGTCCGAGTGCCCGAAGGCGTGAGCAATCCTTTCATGAAGTCCATTGAAAATAATAAAATTTGTCGAAAAATGAAAGCAAAGCGAATTACAAAAGCTTGTGGTGCAGCGACTTACGCGAGTGCGGGGCTGGCGACGCGTCCGTTGCAGACAATCCGTAAGTCAATGACATTTTTATGGCCGATAAATGCAGTGTGAGATTTTTTTTTTGGTTGGTAAAATTTTTTGGTGTGTGTCTGGCGGTTCTAGTGGTTGCTGAGTTGATGAATCTGGGATGTAAGTTGTAACTAGTTGCAGATTTTTTTTTTTAGATTTTTTTTCCAACTCTAAGAATGGTAAATCAATGTCATTGTAATGGCAGTGTCTGGCGCTTAAAGTGAATTGGTGAATTTGGGCCTTTAGTTGTAACTAGTTGCAGATTTTTATCTTTTTTGGTATTTCCAGGAATAATATGAGTTTAATTTCTCACAGATTCACCGGTTATTTCAGTATAGAGAGGCATATGGCGATGACTTAACCCTTTGATGTTCTCTGTGTGCATTATTTTAGGCATAATCAGTTTTCTAATCCACTTTGCTGTAGGCACAGAAAAAATAGCTTGAAACAGGCGAATTTATCAATATTGAGTGGATTCGACTGGTCTGTCTTTTCACCATCGGTTAAAATAAACTAAATTGTGATTCATTTTAAGAGCTTTAAAGTGTAGAATCAATCTCGTCTCTCAGCTTATATTGAAGTTTTAAGATTAAAACTTATACTTGACAGTTCATTTATGTCACATGACCAGTCGTATGTAAAACAGTATGCAAGAAAATTTTAAGTTGAAGTTTTTTCAAACTAAAAACACTTACATTTGAGCTAAAAAGCGCTTTCTATAACTCATATTTTCCCAACTCAAATATCAATAAATTAGCTAAAACATACATACTGCAAAAGAATATATTCTAATCTCTTTAAAAAAAATTCAAGTACACATATCATATGCCTGTGTGCATATATTTACAACCAAAACAGCGCCCGGCACAACACTCGATTTCGGGTCGATTGTGAAAGAGCTGAATGACCAAATAAATCATAGCAAAGTGTCATATAAAAATCGTAATCAGATCTTGAAGCCAATTCACACATACACAAATATTATTTATTTACTCCTTTTTTGGTTAACACTCAAAAATGGTGCAGACAAATAATGCTCATACGCCATGGTGCACAGCTATATAAGCAGCAGCAAGCCCCACCGTAGCCTATCCGCAGGGGCCGAGTGTGAATTGCGGCAAAATACATAAATGCCAAGTGGTTAGCAATAAACGAGTGAAGAAGTGTGCTATTTGGGTAGGAAATAAGGGAGTTTGAACCTATAGTCAGCCAGGCGTACAAACAAACAACAGATATTCGTCCATTAAAAATGCTTATAAATAAGGTACTTGAGTCAATGCAGTGGTGACAAGCGACAAAGCTTGAAAGGCTATATATATATACATATATATGTGTGTATGTGAATTGTTTGCTTTGTTAAAGCGTGTGTTTATTATTGAAGTGCTGATATCATAACCAGCAACTGCTACACCAACTTAACCATTACCTTATGGTTTTTGGGTTACTGATATTTTTCGCTTTATTTTTGACAACTCTTTAGTGGTGCTACAAGCTTTTGAGGCAGGCTGCTTGCATACTCTCAAATATTATTAGAAGCGTAAATAGGAGTTAAAGTGCTAATAAAGCTGAAAAAACGAGAGGAACGTAATTAAAAAAATTTCACTTAGTAGCGGTTGGAGAGTGTCAAAAAAGAGAGCTGAAGTGTTCAAAAGCTGGGTTCGGTGACAAGCTGGTCACTGTAGGCACCTCTTTCTAAATACTTCTGTGAGTAATACTAGCGTTACTAGGACAAAAAAATTTTTTGAGCAATTTTTCTATCCCTATCTCAGGTTTAATATTAATTTAATACATATTGTTCCTATTCTTTTAATTCTTTCTTCATAATTCATTCATATTATCTATTCTAAGTTGTTTTTCCCTATCCCTATCTCTATTCCTATACCCATTCCCATTCTCAACTATTCCTATTCCTTTTTCTACTCTTGTTCTTATTCATACTCCAGTACCTAAAAATTATTACTGGACATTGCATTTGGACACTTTATTTGTTCTGACCTATCTACTAACCCAAGAATTCTCATTACTCCTCTCTTTTCCAGATTTTCAAAACGTCGAAATATCAGTTACTTTTTTTTAATTTATCATTCTTTTAAATTTCTGTTTTTTTGAAATATAAATTCCTATTTTTTTTTAAATCAATTTCATTGTTATTTTTGCCCCGCCTCTGCGCTGCGGCTGCGATCGGCTAACAAAAAACGCCGATTGCTTGTTCAACAGCTCATCCACTCACCTCAACTTATCGCTGCACCTCACTGCATCCGTTGATTGTCTGATTGCCTGAATATGCTGACAAGCATGAACATGCGCGTACACACACACATACACATATGCGTGTTTGCGGATGAGTTGGAATTTTTGTTTACGTTTCAAATGCGATTTTATGCAAAATCAACGAAGCGCCAGCAGAAAACGCCAGCAGCAACAGCAAGCAAGCAATCAACCAGCTAACCAACACTTATTGCATAGTGCATAGCACAAAGCCACGCACACATACACACCAACACTCTCGAGCATGCACGTTGTTGTGAATTAACGAAACGTGCCGTTATCGACGAGTTGACCAACGAGCCATTCAGCCAGTCAATTGGCAACTCAAGCGGCCAGCGAGCTGACAACGTCAAAAGGCATGCACACACACATATACGCACACATATTCAGCTATACTCGTATATGGTATATGTAGTTGTATGGCGGAAAGTCAAATTGATGCTTTTGCAAACAAATATGGCAGCATTGGCGCTCAAGACTGGCTATAACTTTGACCGCTGGCCATTGTGGCCCCGCAGGTGCCTCAGGTACGTGTCTGTGCATGCATGTGTGTGTCCACGGTACGCTTAACTTTCTAGGTAGGCAACGAGCTGGAGTGTCAGCCATCAGCTAGCAGCTATTTCAGCCATTTTGGACCCATTGTTAATGCAACTGCACGTAAAAGCCATTGTTGTCATGCCCAATACCCATTCGTATTGTTGTAGTTATCATTGAAATTGCCTATATGCATATGACTGTGCTGTGGTTGTTGTTTGTTGTTGCTTGTTTTTGTTGTTTTAGGTGTTGTTGGTTTGCCGTTGGGCACACATATTTGCTGCGGGGCGCTAGCGCTGCTATTTGGCGGCTTTGTTCGCACACAACTTTACCAATTTGCGCCGACATCCGCCGTTAACTGATGAATAAAATAAACAAACGGATTGTGAAGAAAAAACATGCAGCAATGCATGGAAGTCGCAAAAAATAATGTAAATAATAAAAGTGTGTGGCAAAATGCGGGCGGAAATGCCTTTCGAATTTACAAAAAATGCAAACCAAAAAATTTCCGCGTGTGGTTGAAGCGAAAAATGTAGGTAGGTATAGTACATTTTATACATACATATGCATTGTATAGTATAGTATGGTATATACATATGATGTCATATATATAGTGTAAAATATTTTCTAAATGGTGTTGCTGCAGTCTACAGTTGAGCTTGCGTATCCGTACCCAAAATTCTTAAATCGTTTGCGAGACTAAACGTTTTTAAACATTATAATTTTGTTAAAAATTAATAGAATAAAAGTTTTAAAAATATTTTTGGAAAAAACAATATTCTTTTTTAAATAATAACGGTTATATCTGAAATAAATTATTTGAACTTTTTAAAAAAAAAAATTAATTTAAAAAATATTAAAAAAAAATATTGAACAATATTATTTTGATATAAAAAATAAAAAAAATTGGTTACAATTAAAATTAAAAAAATAAAAAGAAAATATAAAAAAAAAATTAAAAATAAAAAATTTAAAAAAAAAAAATTAAAAATGGTCTTCTGCTAAAAAAAAATAATAACGGTATTATATCTGAAAATAAATTGATTTGAACTTTTGTAAAAAAAATGACCTATTTAAAAAATATGTAACATTGAACAATTATTATTCTTGATGATAAAAAATAAAAAAAATAACGGTTTACAATTAACATAAAAATATAAAAACTGAAAATAAAAAATGATCGGAAATTGAAAATAAAAAAAACAGGCGGACCTAAGAATAGCAATTAAAAAAAATAATAACGGTTATATCTGAAATAATTATTTGAACTTTTTGTAAAAAAAAATTAATTTAAAAAAAATATTGAACAATATTATTTTGATATAAAAAATAAAAAAATAACGGTTACAATTAAAATAAAAATAATAAAAAGAAAATAAAAAAAATTGATTAAAAATTAAAAAAAAAATAAGAATAGCAATTGAAGGTTTTCCGTTCAGTACCGGCCGGTGGAGACAGAGGAAGATCTTCACTCCGTTGGAGAGATCATGTGGAGCAGGATTTGATACTTTTCCGTTTTCCTATTTGTCAATCCACTTTCCTTCATATTAAGCTACAAAATAAATTTCAGTGGCACATATGAGTAGAAGCTGAATGCCGTGCGGAAAAAAACTCATGCTGCCCTAACTGGCCAGCAACAAAAAATTACTTAACAATAGCGCTCGATGTCAATTAACTGGCATTGGCGTTTAATTTCAATAAAACACAATTACATACATACTGGTATATATAAGTGTATAAGTACATATATTTGCAAACTTATATTTTATTTAAATTTAAATGGCGCTGCTGTGCGCGTGTGTGCGTGCAAAAGCGCCTCAATCACCTTTTTAAGTAGTAATTGTTTAATTGTAATTGCTGCCAATAACACGTTACAACACACACGCCACAGCAGCGGCAACAAAAAGCACACACACACACATATATACGTAAATTTAAAATATGCCACACATGCATTTACCCATGTGTGCGTGTTGGTGAAAGTGGCAATAATGCATATAAACATACATTTGCATGTGTGTCCCTTGTGGGTGTGGGTGCTACGGGGCGTATACGTAATCACGAATTCTATAAATTATTTATTACGCATGTAATAGAGACGCCAAAGCTGTTAAACTGGCTACAGCCACTACTACGGCTAGCACCGCCATTACCGTTACAATGCAGTGCTGCCAATTTAACTGCTGATTTTTCACCCACATCAAAATGAGACAACGAAAGCGAGTCTATTAAGCACTGTGCCGGCCGTCGGCACTTCGGTCCATCAAGTGGCACTTCAGTACCTCATAAATTAATTAAGCGTCGAATTGCATCACAATTAAATAAAATGCGTACGCGCAATTTGCAGACTTTTAAATTCATCATTGGTAAGGCAGGTTTGTGTGCTTTTGAGGGACAAATTATTAAAGTTTACGAAAATTTAAGCGATTTTTGGTAGGAAATATTTTCCGAAGTTGCCTTAGAAATGAGAAAAACGGACTAATTAATAACTTAAAAAAAACTTTAAGAATTTTAACTATTTTGATGGACTTATTGTGATCTGCTGTTAGACGGAGACGTAGACGAGCACTGCCAATCAAAGAGTAAACCTTAGGGTAAACTGCTATAAATTAGACATGAGCTATATAAACGAACCACAAAATCGATATCAAACAGCCGAACAAATGACAATTTTTGAGAGAGAAAAGGCTTAGTATTCCACGAAACATTCTTTAAGAAAATACGAGAGGTAAAACTCTTGAGGTACTGCTTTTGTTTAGACTCCCTGTCACTAGCTTCAAGTGACTTATTGATTAGGCTGTCGTGGTTGCCTGGAAAAAGCGATATTGAAGGAAACTGTAAGGCTGCTGAGCTCGCTAAGACAGGTTTCAATAACTGATTTGGCCTCAATCAGCCACAAGGTCCTTCTGATCCGGGAGATCCATCTTTCAATGGTTGAAAAATAAGATTGGGTAGCACATCCCATGGCTTTCTGTGGTTTGCTACTGGATCGTTGGCTCAGTCAGTCACAAGGTACTTCGGGCCAAGTCCGACCAACTCTCAAAAATCCATCCATCGTTTAGTGGTTGTAGAATTTCTACGCTGTCCGATCGAGTCTCAGCAAAGTCTATCTTTCAATGGTGGTAGGAGTTCAAGCCGAACACTATCCAATCGGCTCTCAGCAAGGTCCAGCTTTCGGTGTTTGTATAATGGGAACAACTAGCAGCTCCGTTGGCTTCTTGTGGCTTGCTCCTAGACCTTTGGGCCTCACTCAGTCCAAAGGTTCTTCGGGCTCAGAGTAAATTGTAAGAAGTTTGCGGAATTCTTCGCTCTAAAAGTTCAGCTTTCAGTTTTCGAAGAAGTTCCAGGCTCGGCTATCAGCAAGATTTATTTTTCAATGGTTGTGGAATGAAAATAGATAGCAGCTCTGTTATCGTCCTGTGGTTTGCTACTGGACCATTGGATGTCATTTAGTCACAAGGTTGTTCGGGCCAAGGGTAAATTGTATCATGTCTGAGGTTTTAGGAGCTCTAACTGGACACTGTCCGACCAGCTCTCAGCAAGGTCCATCTTTCAATGGTTGTGGAATGAAAACAGGTAGCAGCCCTGTTAGCTTCCTGTGGTTTGCTGCTGGACCGTTGGGCCTAACTCAGTTCAAAGGTTCTTCGGCTCAGGGTAAATTGTAAGAGGCCCGCGTAGTTCATCGCTTTCGTCAAGGTTCCGCTTTCCATGGTTTTAAGAGTTCTAACTTAACATTGTTCGATCGGGATTCACCAGATTCAGATTGAACAGCTTACCGTATGCCAGTTGCATTAGCAGTTTGGAAGAAGATGAGTTAAAATCATCTGAACACTTACTCTTCGAATGTCCCGCTTTTGTCAGATTAAGGCAAAAAACATTTTGGATTTCATATATTCGGATGAAACAGCGGAAGAGAAATAAAAAAGAAACAGATGTTTGAAAGGTTTTGCTGGTAGCTAAGACCCACGGACAGATTTCTTAGTATGGTTTCATAAAGGACTGCGCTTAACAGTCTAAGTGTGATTCCGCGCCGAAGGATTAGCTATCTAACTTAACCGAACCTAACCTAACCTTGGTCTATCACACTAACTTTGCTCCTGAAGGCAAATTTAATGTATTTGATATGAGCTCAAGACAAATTTTGATTTCTAGTGAAATAACATTTCAGATTTAAAGTGAATATCATCACTATTTGCATGGTAAAGAAATAAATACGCTTCCCAACAAACCTCTATGACTTTCACATGCACAAAACGTATTCGATTGAAGTGGGTATTTTATATTACAAATATTTGTGGAGTTTATTTAATTAAATACCTTTTTGCGTTATTGCATGCACTCACCACGCCACTGCCACTTAGCCACAAGTAAGAATTGCGCTGCAACTCAACTTACCCACAGCGTAATAAAAAAAAATTGCAAACGCAATGAAATATGCAATGTTGCGTATACGCACTGTACGTCGAGACTGCAATGTCTGCGGTATTTGTGTGGCGTGTCTGCGGCGGAACAGACGTATTCAAGGCTGGTAAAATGCGGAAATGTGACCATGAAATGCCTTTTTCTTTGCATTTTTCATAGCCTCGCATTATTTTTCACAAAAACAACAAAACAAACGAAACAATGACGGCAGCAACGAATATGAGGTATGTCAAGCCGCCAGCAGCCGCAGTTGAAGAGTCACATGGCCATTATGCATTTATGTACATATGTATGTATTTGTATACGCAAGTGCATGTGTGTGTGTGTTTGACATTGTGCAGTTGACATTTGAATGGCGGTCTGAGAGCTTAAATAACTGCACGTCGACTTGGCTGGTTTGCTCTGGTTGCGCCTTAGGTCGCAATGCTTCGAAGTGATGTTCTCACCTACACTGTTGACAGCGACAGAAGGCAACACAGCCGCACCACCACCACCATCATCACCAGCCAGGGTAGCCAACTTGTGTGCTGCACACAGCGTGTGTTGCGGGTGTGAGTGCGGTGAAGTGCCAAGTTGCGCTTGTAGTCGGCAAAAGTATTGTATTCCAGCGCGTAGTTGGGTTGTTGGGTGTTGAAATGCATTGCGCTGTGGGCAATTTAATGTGTGCAAAGTGTAATAATATGCTGGCGGCTTTAGGATCAAAAAGTCTGTCACACGTGGTTATAGTCCAGACGGCTAGTTAAGCATGCATATGTGTGCCTGTACCTGTATATGGAACTACAGTGACATATGTAAGGCACACGGAGTTTGGACGGAAAAAATGTTGGGTTACTTGTAGAATTCTAGATTATATGATGGGATCCTCAAGAGAACGAGATATGCAGTTATAAAAAGGAGAATTGAGCAGAAGAGAATGAGATCTGTGGCGCAGCTAGGGGAAAAGGAGAAAATGAGATGCAGAAGAGAGGAGCGGAAAGAGTACAAATGTCATAGAGGAAGAGAGAAAAATGAAAGCTGAGAGAAAAAGAAAATGGCATCACAAAGGACTACATATAGTAGATCAGCCATCTAACCTAGCTTAAGAGGAAAGAAGAAACAGTGAAAGAATAAAAAAACAAAAGAGGAGGGGTATATGCAGAGTACAGTGGCATTTTTTTGAGAGGCGCAAAGAACTATGAAAAAAAAAATAGATTTTTCCGACGATTTGGCATAAAATTATTTAAGTTTATAAACCGCGATCCTTCAATCCTTCTTGCTTAAGATAAATTATCTGAATGCACGTATGATTGGGGAGAAAAGCAGAAATATCTTAAGAATAGAAGGAGCAAGAGAATGTCTGAGAAGATAAGATAAACAGGTAAATCAACAATAGAAGAGGAAGATAAAATTCAGGAACTAAGAAGAGGAAGTCAATAACGAAAGAGTGGAATTAGTTAACATTTCCTCATGTTGGAACATATAAAAGCTGATCTTCAAACAACACGTCGTTTAAGGCAAAAGTAGAAATATATTGGAGAAAAGACAGACGAAACAACAAAAAAAAGAGAGAAGCAAATAAGAGAATTGAAAAATAAATGCATTAAAGAAGAAAAAGAGAGAAAGATAGACCCAGAAAGGAGAAGAAAAAGAGATACGCAGAAAGAAGTAGATACCCAGTAAGAAAGAGAGTAATTTGGAAGGTAAAAGAGCACAGCTAGTGTGCCAGAGCGAAAGAGAAATGTGATGGACAAGACACAATTTTTTTTAAGTAAAGTACTTCGTATGTCACCTTAAGGCAATCCACATAGCGATTTTGGTTTAAGATAAATAAAACTTTCGAAAATTATTGCGAGCAATCAGCGATCTCTCGACCAACTATCTTAACCTACTCTATTTTAGATTCCGATAAAAGAACAAAAAAGTGGAGAAAAAGACAGAACAAAAAATAAAACCAAGAGGGAAGAGAAATAATGACCCCGAATGGAGAAGAGAAGGAAAGACCTAATAAGAAAAAGAGCAAAGTGGAGGATAAGAGAGAGCAGCTTGCGTGGCAGAGCGATAGAGAAATGTTATAGATAAGAGTGAAGAGTATGCACACACATATGTTCTTTAGAAAATTGCACAATTCGTCAGCTTAAGGCGTTCAACATAGCGATTTTGGTTTGCGAGACTTTAGATTTGCATATGTGAGACTAATTCAGCGCTAAGTGAATACCTAAGTCTGATTTTAAATATTTTGGCACAAAAGAGTTATTTGGTACAAATTTCTACAATTATTATTATAAGACTGTTTAAGAGAGCTTGTATTTATTACAATATTTATATTTTTAAAACCAAATTTTAATGCTATTGTTTGTATTAAAACTCCTAAGTTATTTTTTCCGAAAACTAAACTAATTTTCGCTTGAAAGAATTTCCTGCTTTTTGTTATAAATCGTCTTTTTTGCTAAATTTGAACGCGCTCAACACACTGTGCTGCACTTTGTGCTCATATTTTAAGGTGTAAAGTGTCATATGAAATGCGAGAACTTGCATTATGAGTTTATTTATATGAGAAGCTGCAGACTTTGGGAAAATATGTTGCACATATACATACATATACATATATACTATACTGTATACTTTAGAGCATGTGCAAAAAATAAAGTAAATGTGGATATTATGCAAAAGCTGATGCTTGGATGTAAGAGGCAGACAAAACAGACGATTCTATTTAAATTACTTTAATTAAAATTATAGCATATCAGCTGTAAATTGCAGAAACTCTTATAAATATTTCTTTATTTATATCATAGCAACATTTTAAATATTATTTTTATTTATTTATCCATCATTTTCTTTTGGACACTTTCTTCATTTCATCTATTTTCTCTTCATTTCTTTTTCTTGCCACAAATTAAGTTTTTTTATAGCACTGTTATGCTATAATTATATGCTGCGCTCGTTAGAGTGTTGCTCAAAGTGGCCATGTTAAATGTTATTGGCTTTGTTGACGTATTCGTTAAGAAGAAGGCAGTGAGTGCGCACATTTTTTAGTCTGGCCTTAAGCCTTGCTTTGTGTCTCATAGTAAGGCAGACACCAGTGCGTATACGTAACGTGAATGCAAATAAGGACTTTTGCTGTTAAAATACCAGGAAATGCGTTTTAATTTGCGCGTTAAACGCTCAAAAAAAAGGTGGCTGGCAGACAGATGGCGTATAACTGGTGGGCAAAAAATAATAGTTATAGTGGTCTTTACATGTACATATGTACATACGAAAGAGCATTGAGCATTTGTAGCGAAAGGTAAAATTTCTACATATGTATAACTAGCTGTAGATAGTTACTTCATGTCCGCGATTATACCGTATAATTAAAAATTATATAGGTTCATCATTAGCGGTACCTTGATGTGAATGGCAGTTTTTGTTCATTTAATTTGCTGAGGTGAAATGTCTGCTTTTGACCCGTCTGTTTGTATGGTAGCTATATGCTATAGTGGTCTGATCGGAAATAATTCTTACGAGATTGGGCCATTGCCTTTGGCAAAAATCCTTGCCAAATTTCCTGTAAGTACCTCGTTTGTATGACAGCTATATGCTATACTCATCGGATCTGGAATTTTTTTTCAGAGTTTGCATAATTGTCTTAGGTAATCATCCATGTGGAATTTCGTGCAGATATCTTGTCAAATAAAAAAGTTTTCCATACAAGAACTTATTTTTGATCGGTCAGTTTATATGGCAGCTATACGTTATAGTTCTTCAATCTAAACAATTTTCTACATATGTGCTGTAGTGGTCCGATCTGAACAATTTCCTTAGTTATTGCATAATTATTTAAGGTAATAATTCATGCCAAATTTCGTGACGATATCTCGCCAAATTAAAAAGTTTTTTATACAAAAAAAGTGATTTTGATCTTTCAGTTTGTGTGACAGCTATACCCAATAGTGATCCGATACCAACGGTTCGAACAAATAAATAGTTTAATAAATGTTCCATTTAATTTCTTACTCTTTAAAATAACTTTAATAATTTTTTCAAAACCTGACAGAATATGAAAATTTCAGGTCAGTTGTCAAATGCAAGCTTCTTGCACCACAATTAAAATCTGTTGCAATAACAATAAAGCTTTTGATGGTCACTTAAGTGCTGCTGCACTTGCTTTATTGGCGAAGTGCTGGTTGAATGTTTTGCTTAACCGCACTTCGCAATGAAAGTGCAATATTATTTACCACTTACCCGTAGCTGCAGAAAAGTTGAGCTGAGAAAGAAGTAAATAAAAGAAAAATTAAAAATGTGTAGCAGACAAAATGTATAAACGAAAAGAGAGAGAGCAATATAAACAGAAATTGGTGAAATAAGTATGGCGGTAACAAAGAAAAAATATGTGAAAGAGGCACAATAATAACGTTTAAATAGCAAAATTGTATGAAAAGTATGAAAACGCACATATTTTTTGAATAAATAGTAATGTATGCATATAGCGCTCATTTTTTTCGCGCTTTTTTGCGTAACTGCACTTGTTTTTCGCTTTATTATTTTTTCTCGCTTGCATTTCATTGTCGTTTTCACTTTTCTGCCGGCAAATTTTGCCTTATTTGTCTCTTCAACTCAACCACACTTCACCTGCTCGGCCGGCCTTAAGTGCAGATTGTCGGCAACACTTTGAATTTTGCGGTTTTGTTATTGTAATTTTTTCTTGCTGCTCAGCTATGCATACTGTTTTGTTGGCACTATGACACTGGCGCTACGCCTCAGCTTTTGCCTGGCACTTAGGCTTTTGCTTAGCTGCTTTTTTGTTGCTGCATTTATGGCTGTTTTATTGCCTGTCTTTGCCATTGCTTACCTACTTAACCACCCATTGTTTGGCTGTCACAGCATTTCCTTTTTAGCATTGCCGCACTCTTTGATTCGCATTTATTTTTCAATCATTTTTGCTTTTCTTCTTGGCATTTATCTTGCGTTGTTGGTGTCTTTGTCAGTTAGCTGGTTTTAACTTGCGGTTTCGTAAAGTAGAATTTATGTGGTTGGATTTTTGCTGCAGCATTTCTTGTTTCAACATTTTTGTGGTATATCAACTTTGAGTTATGCTTCTGCAACTTCGTCACTTTCTGAGAAATTCTAGTTAAGCTAAATATAAGCGGTTTTTTAGTTAGGGCTTGTTGGTTGCTGGTGAAATGCATTAAAATACATATTCACAAAGCGAAATTTCATTTTGACGTTTTAAGTGCGATTATAAACAGCCAAAGAGAGAAATACGCTTTAATAGTAACTTCAAAAAATTGAAAGAAAGGATTTCTTCATCAGATGTACAGCGTTGTCAATACCTTCTAGTTTACCGATTGTGCATCATAAATTTTCTGCTCAATATAACAATATTTGGAAGAAAATCCTAACTAAAAATAATGTTGCCTATCAACAGATTTTTAAGGCTTAGGTTCCATTTCACTTGCTTATCTTTGATATATGAGTATAAAGTTAGTCAAAAAGCATATCTTTTGATTATACGAGTACATGTTATTTGAGGTCAGGACGTGTTATTCAAATCTTCTAAAGGTTCCGTCTCGCTTAAGCTGATCAAATAATCAGATCATAGAGTTATTTTAAAGAAAGTTGGTGTTTTAGCACATAATCCAGTATTTTTTAACATTACTATACAAAAAATATTATATGTATATTAATTATATGTTGTATGCATTTTTATTTCGAACATCTGATAATTTGCTTATAATATATGACTTTTAAGCATCAGAAAATCATGCTTTGTAGCAAATCAATTTTGAAACTGTTCTACCCCAAATGCAAAGAACTTCTTTTAGAACCTTTCAATCCCAAGTAATCTTCGGAAAAATTTGCTTGAAATGTAAGATATTACAGCTGTCAAAGAATGCAATCGAAAACGAAAAATTAAATCCCAAACTCATGAGCGTTGAGTAAACGCCGGCAGCATACTTCAAAGGCGCGCTAAGAGGAAAATCAAAGAAACTCCCTTAAAAATGAGATAAAAAGTAACCGAAAATAGTAACGCCATCAATTTAGCGCAACGCGGCCAATATTCCCCAGCTCCAACTGGTCGCTCGTTCGTACTAAATGAGCTGTCAAACTGCTCAATATCCTCTAACGCGCACTCGTGCCAAATGCCGGCGAAAGACCAAAACAGGACAAGAAAATCTTAGCGTGCTCAAATTGTTGTATTTCCCCAGACACCTAAGAAACGCTACAGCACTGTGCTTCGCAGTTAAAATGGATGAGAAGCGCCGCACACAATTGAGGCTGCAGCAAGTGGAAGAAAGCCACGGCAGCAACAACAATAGCAATTGGAATATTGCGCAATAATAATAACAACAACAGCGTATAAAGCGTGGAGCGCAGCGTGAAGGACAACAAAAGCGCAGTCACGCAGCAGCGCTTGTGCAGCGGCAGGTTGGAAGGTTGGAGATTGAAACTGCAAAGGGCTAAGGGATAACAGAACACGCGCTAACTGCCAAGCGGCCAACAGAAGGCGCTCGCATGCAACAGTGCAAACCAGCCAGGCGGGCAACATAAGGCAGCAATCCAACGTATTTATGCTGTTCAAGGATAACAATATCGAACCCTTATGGAAAATATAATGCGGAAAAAAATTACAAAATAATCAAAAATAGCAAAGTTGCGCGCAAATCAGTGAGGTGGATGAAGCACGAAGAAAGCGCAAAAAAAAAAACAAAACAAACGCAAAATATTGCAACGCTTAAGCGCAAGCTCTCTTCTAACCTCCTGCCTCCCAATAACATGCTTCCTGCGCGCTTGTGCTGTGCTGATTTTGATTGAAATGGTATTGTAATTTCCCAAATGTATTAGTGTGCGGTGAACTGTGCACGCGCACACACACAAGCACCACTGTGTACAGCGCCAGAAGGACACACACCTAAATTTAGAACGCGCTGTTGCACTTCAATGCCATTCGAACACTTCACGCTGCTGTGTGTTGCACATAATGGCGGTGGCAGCAATGGCATTAACACTTATAGCAGTTGATTGTTGTTGTTGTCAGTTGCTATTTATGCTATTGCAATTTTTTTTGCTACTTGAGTATAATGGCAAATCTTTGCGCTTCAACACTTACGCTCTATTTGCGCAAAGGCTTTTCTGCCTTCGTGTGATTGGCGTTGGTGCGCTTTGAAGTTTTATGAAGTCTAGACGCCCAGCTGGCGGTACAGGTAATGAATATAAATGCTGCGATACTGCGGTCACTATAATAAATAAATATTATGGGTTTACCGTTGTCCGGTGTGATATTTATGTTTGTGAGCATTGAAAACTACGATTAAATCGCAATATCTGTTAGTTGCCACGTGAAGGCAAGAGGGTTGTGATACCAAAAAGCTATTTAACCCTTAAAGGCATTGCTAGGTGAAGTTAAGATTTTCTGCTTTGTATTGCAAACGTATGTATGTGCTGCTAGGTGAATGCTTGAGAGGAAAGTAGTAAAGCGCCTAAAGGTATGCTTATAAATTTGAAACTTTAAAATTTTTAAGCTGCCCCCTCTAGAAGTTCCACGAAAAAAAAATATATACCTCTACTCTTAAACTTTGTTCTTAAATAAGAGGAGGCATATGGGTTGTTGAAACGAGTACTGTGGACGAAATCTGTATTTTTTGTTCGCAGAGCAAATGAGATCAATAGGTTAGGTTTATAATATTGAAGTTATTAAAGCCTTTATAGATCTGCTTGCAAGGAAAAGAGATTATTTATCCTATTTCTTTCAGTGAAGGTTTTCGACAATGGAGTGCAAAGGATTTCTAAGGTCTGAGTATCTGGGTCTTAGGGATAGCTTTGGGGTCAGCAGGTGACGGATAGCTGAACCGCCATCAGTTATGCAGTTTAGCTGCAAATATTCAATAAGCAGTCGCCGACCAAAGGAGCAAAGATGGTCGCAAGAGAAAACGCCTGTTTAAGAAATAAATATGAGGACACGCGCTGGAAGAAGAAATCCTGACGATGCTGAAAAAAACTGAAAGTGTGCTTGAATTGCGAGCAAATATAAAGAATTTATTAAATATAATGAGTATCCTAAAGCGCTTTGTAAAAAACCCTTTGAGGGAACTCCTTAGCAGTATCGCGAAACTGCATGCAAGCGCACAGTAGCACTTTACACAGCTCCAAAGCTTCCGCTCACAAAATCAGATCTTACTCAGTGGTGTAGAAGTCACGCCGAAAAGGTAATGTGCTAACAGGCTAGCGAGTCGAATGACACCACCAGAAAAGACCAAAAGATCGCATAACGAAGGAATGACAAAAGAACCAGACAACGTAGTTGCCATAGACAAAGTGCGGTTTAAGTAAAGAGGAAGGAAACACCAATATATGAAGCTTGGGTTACCCCAAGTTTGAAGGGGAATAAAAAAATGTCAAGCAACCACAGTCGCCGCGACCAGATGTTCTAATCACAGCACAAACTGCAGATATATCCTACAGTGAAAAACTGAGAGTGGTCAAATACGATAGGAGCCTTAACAGCTTGGGGAAAATGCCTCGCAGATAAGAAAGATTGCCAACGGAGAGATCCTGTTCGAGCTAAGAAGGGCTCAAACAGGGAGTACAAACGAATACCGAGATGAAACACTATAGATATGAGACTAAACCCAGATAAGAACTTTGACTCATGAGCTAACTGTCGAAAGACGCGATTTGGACGAAATCACAACGAAGGAGGATATAGTGTAGGTAATCCGCTAGCAAATCAAAGAGCAGTTATAAAAAGTAGACATTTATACGTACTTTTTGACTCCTAAAAGAATACCTTTAAGCTCAGACATTCGACGAAATTTCTGAAAATGAAAAATGGAAATGGAGCGCAAGTACTGGAAAAGTACTTATTCGCTCGTCAGTATAATATTTCGCTCATATCTCATTACTGTGAATACAACCACAATCGCATTACGAGCATTACAGCTGCTTTCTGCTTAATTTTACCAACTTTTTAAACACAATTATTTACTTATATGCAAAGAAACATGCGTGTGTGTGCGCGAACTCATTTGAGATCACAGCAGCGAGTGTTTGCATTTTTTTGTCAACTTTCGCATGTTTTCCAGCACGCGCTTGTCACTCTTCAAGCGGCAGTTCATTACTCATAAATATTGTACATGTCAAGCCGCTGCCATTGCCATTGCGACTTTCGCATGCGGACATAACGACTGACTTACCAAATAAAAAGTGCAAAGAAAAACTACTGGAAACGTAGAGTTCTTCTACTTATAACAGTTTCCATCCAGCATCCAGTAGTAAATATGTAGTTAAGACCTTGTATGTGTGTATGCGAAGTACAGAGCGTACTGCACACGTGCGCTTGCACTAACACATATGTACATATATGTACATTTCATGACACGTGCAAATGCAAACATATGCACACACATATATACACATGCTTTTATGTACATTTATATTTGATACAAACGCCGTGTTTCGCCTAGAGTTATGCTACGATTTTCTTAAGTGAGAAACGCACTTACTCAGTGCCCTTTTCTGGCTCAGTTTTTTTCTCTTCCAACACTTTACTAACTTTATTACTTGCTTCTGCTGACAGCGCCAACCGAATGCGCACCCTCTGCATCAGTTTGTCAGGCTGTGTGGCTACCTTGTTTGGTTGTTTCTGCACGGATTTGCGGTTTGAAAATTTCTGACCGAAAACCATATCAGCGCTACGTGTTTGCGGTTGTATTTAAAGATTTATCTGCGCAGCTTTTGAATGTCACGGGCGCACATATACAAGTATGTGTTTCCGTTATGCTCGCTAGTACAGTTAGTTGTTTGTGGCAGGACTCTTGCTTCGCCCTTCGTCAAATTGCTTAATAAAAATCGTTGCATCGGATTAGCATCACATCATGATAAGCCAACTTGTCAACAGTATTTGATTACTAGCCTGTCATAGTCGAAACCTTTTTTGTTTTATATAACGAATTTACATATATTGATAGTTTGTGCAAGCTATCGTTGCGAAATTTAAAGCAAGAATTTTCGAAAGCCTGAGTTACGAGCGCTTTAGATTGAACTTCGCTATTACAGAGCAGAATACCTAACTTTCCCAGTATTTGCTTAAAAATCTCATTCTTCATTCTAGTCTCTTTAGCTTGCCTTAAGCATGTTAATCTTCGATGGTTTTTTCGATAATTTTTTCAAAATGTTGGCTTAATTTCAGCAGTTCTCAATAATGTTTATTTTTAAGCCGCCTGTGAAGAGATAATAATCGAAAGGCATGAAGAAATCTGCTGTGCCGCCACAAATATGGTATTGAATGTTTCCGCTCCTCTACGAGAGAGTGAATCTAGCCGCGAGTAGGTAAATAGGTAGGGAGTGATGACGCACTAAGGCCTTTAGGAGGTTCTTTATGAAATCACTGGCACTAAAGTCCCCTTACTCTATTAACTCCTCTCTGAACCACACCGTTCTTCTGGTGAAGTTCATTCGTACGAGAAGTTTTATCTGCGCAACATCCGAAATATCGTCAGGAAATCCTCGACCGATAGTTACGATTTTTTTCTATACAAAGCTTTGCATTCGTATAAAAGAGATTCTATAGTCTCCTCTTGTGACTCCAGCCGTAAAGCTTGTGCTTCCTTACCTCGCTCTCATTGTGGGAAACGTCGGAAGACGGCGCTGCCTTTGTAATGTCACACAGCCCCTTTTATACCTTATGGCGCAACTATACCTCCTATTGAAATATTTAAGTGAGTAGGTAAGACTTAAAGCAGATGCTCTGTTAGAGCCAGAAAGCTTTAAGGAAAGGCCTTGTCATCATTTTAGTTCCTGCTCGAAAGGCATAGGGCCTTCTCTTCTCAACAGAACAAGAAACAAAAGTTGATGTCGAATATACTATTGGAATTGTGACGGTATAACCAGAAGTATAGGAAAGTAAACATATGATCGAAGTGGTAGGTGACTTGGCTAAATGCGCCTAGATGTAGACTATAACAACGTTAAATATGGTATGCGACTAGGCTAAATGCGCCTAGATGTAAAGTATAATAACGTTAAATATGGTATGCGGCTTGGGTAAAATTTAAATTACCAGAACGTAGCTCTAACGATCATATAGGAAATATGATTTAGCTCCATATAGATAAGTTTTCTTTTATATCGAAAAAAGATACTGAGTAAAAAATATTTTTCACACAGATTGTTTAATATTCTCCGCCGAAAAATAAAGAGTTTATCTTCCAATAAGCTGAAAATTGGTCGTACTTGTTGTGCATAAGTCAGAACATACTCGCCACGGCCACTCAACCAAATGTGAACGCAATAATAATATAATAATCTCGATTTAGTGAGACCACTGCAGCCTATCTTTACCATTCCCTTACATATATGGACAAATCGATTGCCAATAAACATAACTCATACTTAGCCAATCGCAGAGCGTAAAGCAAAGCCAAATGAAAAGAACGAACCGATAAAAGAATTTGATGATAAAAACTTCAAGTATAAAATATAACTAAATGAAATCAGACACTAAAAATTGGCCAGCGAGTGAAGAGTGCGAAATTGAAAAATAACTAAAGCAAGAGAAAATAAATACCACAACAAAAATAAATAGTAATAGTATGAAAAATAACAATTTGGAAAAAATAGCACAAAATGCTTAGCGACAGAGCGCCGAGCATGGAGTGTGTGCATTTGGTCTTATCGATAATAGTTTTGGCACTAAATTTCCACTTTAATTCTGCAATTTCGCTGTATTTTATGGAGCGTACGCTTGCGCCTGGAAGTGTGTGTGTGTATGCGTATGCGTGTGCGTTAGTCGAAAATAAAATAGCCGATAAAGTGCTGACCAAAAAAACTATTAATATATAAAATGTTGCCGAGCGAGCTGGAAGTTGTGGCATGTATGCGAGAGAGTATGATGGAGCATTACTGTTAATGTGTAAGGGTATATGGCTGTAGACTAGGGTGAAAAAATTAATATCGATTATTTTGTCCACTTTATGCTTTGAAAAATTGGTTGGTCGACAACTCAAGGCAATGCTCAACAAGCTTTCAGGCTTACGAAAAACTTTTATGAGAACATTTTCGTAGAGAATTTGATTTGAAAAAAGTGAATATATATATTTTTTTAAAGCAGATACTGTGATGTAAACATTTTTCTTTCCGATAATAAGGAATAGTAAAGTGAAAAATGGAAAACCTTTACCTAAAAATATAAAGAGCTGATACACGGTGAAAATTTTTTTGAGGTAGAAAAGTGGAAGGTTTAAAAACTAGATGATCTTATTATTAATATAAAGAGCCTATAGTCGGAGAGACTTTTTTTGAGTTGCCTACCAACCAATTTTTCGAAGTATTAAGTGAAAAAAATGAATAATTTTTGACCCACCCTAGTGCACACACACATAAATATGGAAGGTTGTAATGCGTTAGAGTAGTTTGAATTGCAATGAAATCCATTTTAATGGTGCCAAATCTCATGCGAGTGCCGGCAATGGCAGCAAAGTAGCTAAGTAAACTATAAAAATAACAACTACAACAATAACAGCCAGTAAGCAAGCAACAAGAAAGCGTGCACCAGTAGATGATGTAGTTCGTTAGACGCTTTTGTGCTTGCAGTTATTGCTGTTGTTGCGCTTAATGCTTTAATATTATTGTTGCTGTTGCTGTTGTGTGTGTGTGTGTATTGTAGCAATCGCTGCTGGAAAATAGGATCAGGCATAAGTAAGCAGTTTGTTGCACACTCTTAAGGGTACTAAGCTGGCCACTCGCTGAGCTCAACCGGATCGCCGCGTTCAAAGCAGCAGCGCCAGCAATATGCACTTACACATACACCAACACACACACAAACACACAGACGCACGTGTAAGTGGCACACTTTGACGCTCGCACACAATGCTGGCGCAACGAGGCATTGAAGTTGCAACATTTTTCTATTAACCGTGGAATTTCTGTTTTGAAAATTGAATTAAATCGGCGGAACTAAAGGCGAATGCAATCGCGCGAAAAGGCGGAAAAGTGGCAAGCGGCGCTTTGCACACCGACAACACACGACTTGGCGTTGTGTGGCGAGGAAACGTAGGCGATGGCTGCCAAGTAAAATGCGCAACGTCTGCGACTTATCGCCCACGGAAATGGCGCGTTGCATTGGCGGCAAAATGGATTTCACATTTCTTGAGAAATTTTTTAATATTCCTACAATTTATTTTTATTTGCTTATTTTTGGTTGCTATAATGGCAGCGGATATGCTTTGGGTTCGGTAAGTGCGCGTGGTTGGTCGCGGCGGTACAGCTGCTACGTGTGTTGTTGGTGGAGGCTTTGTACGGAGAAGTGGGTTGACGGTTTCAAGGCTTTGGAAGCATTTAGGAAATTTTGCGATATATTGAGACATTTTTGGAGCTACTTGTCTAAGTTTAGAAAGTTTTTGCTGGAAATGCCAATGAAATAGGTTAAAGTATCCCCAATGTTGCTTTTGAGCAAATCCAAGCAACATTAATATATTTGATAATGAAAGTGGTTCAGAGACCTAGAATACTGAACTAAAAATGAAAAAATGAATACAATTATAAAAAAAAAATTGAACTGCTTAACTGAGATCATTAAAGCTTGATGTTATAGCAATAATCTGAGAATCACGTTAATCATATTAATTAGTACTGCGAGTATGACCATAAGCTCGCTTCCGCTTCTAAGCTATTATTGCTGTATCTGCTTGAAGTTTAACTGAACCTTAACAACACTATTGAATGATCCTTAGGCTGACTAGAGTTGAGCGGTTAGAGCCGCGACTTGAGCGATTATATCCAACGATGAGTTCATGATTCTGAGCTGTGTATGGAGATGTAAAAGACTACTAAACCCGAGTTTTTGCCTCCATATATGACAATGGATGAAACCCGGCTTAATCATTGCACTCAGAAGTCCAGATGACTGTCATCCGAGTGAAAAGCACACAATGAACCCTCCAAAGCGAAGAAAAGTGGAATAGTCGGCTGGGAAGGTTATGGCGTCTGTATTTTGAAATGTGTATAGAATAAAATTCTTTCGTGAAAAAGGCCGGACCATCAACTGCAACTATTACATGGCCCTATAGGACCGTTTGAAAGACGAAATCGTCGAAAAATGTCCGCATTTGAAGAAAAAGAAAGTGCTGTGGTACCAAGACCGCTGCACTGTGTTACAAGTCGGTAAGGACGTCGGCAAACATCCATAAAATGGGCTGTGAATTGTTTCCGTGTCTACCGTGTTTTCCAGATCTGACTCCCAGCAAGTATTTCATGCTCTCAGATCTCAAAGGAATATTGGCTAGGAAGGAGTTTTCGTCGAATGAAGAAATGATCGTCGAAACTGAGGTCCATTTTGAAGCGAAGGACTAATTGTACTACAAAGAAATATTACCCTTGAAGAGAACTATGTTGAATAAAAAAACGACTTTTGTCAAAAAACCCTTCTCGAGGAAAATCAATGTCAGATATGTTAAAATATGAATTGGAAGCACGGCATTGAAACTCCTAAAACCATTCTCCTTGTTTATCTTTTTGCATGAAGTGATGAAAAGGCTATCTACAATTACCTTTACTTGCACTGGATTGTAATCACTGCCTTCTCTTTCCCCAGAAAATTGAAACATACTTAAACAGGCCATAATTTTCTAAACATCTCCGCTTCGTCCAACTTGGAAACAAAGTACTGGTCAACTAAGCTCAAACTTTCCATCTGGAATTTATGTGTTCGCTATGCAAATGCTATTCAAATAATCCATTTCGATTGCCTATAAATTCATTTAAACTGAGCTGCAAGTCCGCATTTCACATACAAAATTAACACAATCTCATTCCCGCCTAAAACCGAAAACATTTTATTTCGAATCATTGCGGAAAATCTCATATTAACCGCTCACAACAAGCTACAACAAGCAGAACTGTAGCACAGCCATGTGCAAAAATTATACATTTGACTGCAGCCAAATTATTTTATGTGGTTTTGCAATTACGATTTTAAGTATTTGATTATTACGGACGGCGGTAGCAGTCGCCTGCAATGGTAGGAAGTCGGCAATCAGCAGTCAAATAGCAACAGCTCAATCAAACAAAAGCGAATAGTACTATGTGCAGCGTTGTATGTGAATGTATATATAATAATAACAACATGCACAATAACACCTTTGCAAATAGGCGGCAAAACCGAAATCCAATTTCCGAAAATAATTGCACGATTTAAAATAAAACCAAAAAGTGCCGGCAGCCAAATTCCAAATGAGCTCTGGCCACACTTGCCGCGTGTGAAATTTGCTAGTGAACGGTTTGGACGGTGTTTACAAATTTATTTCGGTTAGGGTGGTGAGGGATTTCATTATATGAATTTAAATTGAAAGGTAATACTTTTTTGCATACACAATTTAGGCGCACCCTAATGCGAACAAAAGCTGGCAGGTATGTTAAAAATAATAAGCTTCCAGGAAAGTTCTTATCTTTTTTTTTTCTTTATTTCAAATAAAATTAATTTAATTTGTTAAATAAAATATTTTGCACACACCCTAATAGGTGCGTATTTTTTTTTTTAATTTCTGATACTAAAGTAATGTAAGTATTACGTGTCAGAAAGTGTGAATACTTTTTTTTTAAATGTTTAGTACCACCTTAATGTGTCAAAAACCGCTAAAGTTGTTAAAATAAAATAATTGTTATTAAAAGATGTAAGCATACGTGTTATTTTGCAATTCTAAGTAACCTAAAAAGCAAAAATTTTTCCGTATATTTAGTACCACCTTAATGCAAACACAAAGAAATGCATTTATGTGCTGACTTACACTCTATGCACCGTTATAAGATATTTTAAAATGTTAAATTTTATCTTTTTATGTAAATATTTTGTACACACCCTCATGTATTTACATAAAAAATCTGGTATTATAATAAAAATGTTAAAATTTTTATGTTATTTTTAATTTGTAAGGTAAGTTGACATGTTTTATGCAGTATATTATATTGTATTAAGAACCACCCTAATGTCCAAAAATTCTAGCGCATTTCTTATATTTTTGTACTTAATTATTTTAAAATATTTTGTATATTTCAACATTAAATTAATTTTTTAGTTTTTAGTTCCACCCTAATTGAACATCGTATTCTGCCACATTGTCTATAACAATCAAGTCGTGGCATTGAGTCGTCAGGTCAGAACATTCATCAGCCGTCACTCATAGGTTTGTTGGCTCGGTTGCGTTTGACGCGTTGCATGCGTTTTGCGGCTTTTGACGCTGTGATCTCTTGCACGCAATCAATTGTTGCATGCAACTTTGCAATGTCCTTTATTTGTGGAATTTTTAACGCGAAGCTATTTTGCACCGAGCCATCAATACAGTTTAAAGAGCCGCAATTTTGTAATAGGTATGGGCACAAATGGGTCTATGAAACAGATACTATACATAGATATTCCTGTGGTTTTGTCGTGTAGCAACAAGCAACTTTTTTTACACACACACAACCATAAGCATTTCGCCATACTTTGTCGTGGCAATTAATTAAAGCTTCGCATGCGACATCAATCATTGCATCTGCTGCATGAATGGAAGGTAAAATTTCTAATTTATTTGACGCTTTTAATTATTGATTGCATTTGCTAGTGAAATTGCCTTCGCTTTTTTAATCAAAATCAAATTTAATCAAATCGAATCACACTTAATATGTGAGCGATTTGTTTGACGGAAGTGTATGGAAAGAGTTCCTTATCATTATGCTATAAGTTGAGTGGGATATAAATTCATATATATTTTTAAGCGATATAAAACCGTCTGATCAAATTTGACCCGGACTGGCAACGTACTTTAATACAAATATTAATTATCGTCTTCAAAACGGAGAGTCCAACTTATTTAAAACTTCCTCTGCGAAATAAAGAAATATTTTAAATAATCCAGTAGTATTCTATGTTCCAAGGCAGCGCATCTCGTTGTGCCCAAAATATTGATGAATTAGTCTTAGTAGAACCAATACTAAAATTAAAAAAAAGTCTAAGCTAAAGGCAGAGCTAAAACTGTAATGGGCACTTCATAAGTTCCAGGAAGATCATATGTTTTCGAACCAAATTTTGTTCAGTGATGAAGACCATTTGTGGCTCAATGGCTAAGTAAACAAATTGCCGCATATGAGATGAAGAGCAACCTGAAGTGATTCAAAAACTGCCATTTCATCCAGAAAAAACAACAGTTTGATGTAGCTTGTGGGTCTTTGGAATCATCGGTCATTTGCCAGTTAGAAGTCGAAATGCTCGAACGATTCATCGCAAATTGGACTCAACGGATTGACCATCTGAGACATAGCCGCGAACAACATTTGAAAGAGGTAATCTTCAAAAAATAATTGGCAAAAATGTTCTGTGGAATGAAAGTAAACATTCCCCATTAAATTTGAAGTTTCTGTGGTTTTTCCTCTAAAAAGTAGGGAACCTCGAAATGGAGCACACTTTATATTAATTGTGAGAACCATGATAGATTATTAGTAAATTAGACTTAAAGCGAATGTAACTCTAAAGTTCTTCAAATATACAGTTTGGACCCCCCGAAGGACTAAATATTGTAGATTTTTTGACTATGAATATAGAGCTTACTTAGACTTGATGATTAATGTTAACCAAATAGTTACCAGCTTCTGATGAAGCCAGAGATCTAAGAAATCCAAATTTCGAGAGCACTTCCGTAGGACTCTTTAAATCACTGCGAAGACTGTGGTTGCATTGCTCGAAAAGGTCATATTTCTTTGCAGATGATTGCCGTAGACGCGTCATTATTGATTTATTGTACAAGAAATCGAGTATGGACTCAGTCACCAATTCATATCATGAATGCAATAGCCAGTCATAATACTACAAAAACATGCAATACCTTGTTAGCGTTTCAACCACTTTAAGGCATCTAACCTCGTTGCAAGGAAATGCAAGTTAATTGTCTGCTTAATTTTTAAGTTTCCTGATCTCAAGACTTTCGTTTCAGTTTTGTGATAGAGGTTACCATATCAAAAGCTTCCGAAAAAGTTGTTTGCCATTATAAAATAGTGCTTAAATATTTGGAGGTCTTCTTTGCTATATAGAAATGAATGCAGGTCTTCTGCTCTTTCATATCATGCTAAGATTTATACTGGTCAGTGGAGCCTTAGGAAGCACAGATTGAACTACTCTGCAAATCATTGGCTCTACGGCATGTAGCCTGTTACTCCGATGTAGTTGGCACAATAAGGTCCTAGTATCGTAAGTAGCGACCACATTGTCTCAATAGCCCTGAGAAATGTTGGTAGAATTAATAAGAATGCTACGCCTATGGAATTCATTATAATTCTTTTATACATATTATGAAGTGAAAAAACTCTGCCGGTAGTGCTAAAAATATGAACAGGTATTGATCAAAGTGTAAGGAAAACCCTCAACGGGGCAAAGAGGCACGAACTGATGTGGATTTTCTAAACCAAAAATGATTATTTTTGTAACCATTTTCTCTTCATTATAAGCCATAAGCTTTAAACAAGTGCTAACAGCAAATGCATTGGTATTTCAAGTGAAAACTCAAACAAAAAGTATTTAGAGTATTCATAGACACATACAACACACACACTAAACACACAGAGAGTCTTAATTGTTCATATAATAATCGATTTTGTTGTTAGCAAAGCGGTGCAGCTGCTGCTGGCGAAATGCATTGAAAATTTCACACGAAGATTTATTGCCAGTAATTTGATGTGGTTATAAACTAAAGAAAACAATAACAAACACAATTAACTTTGCCGCATTTATGGGAAAAGTAGAAGGCGAAAAGGAGAAGGGGAGGGGCAGGCGGTACGAAAAGGCAGGAAATTGCAGAAAAGCCTACAAAAGACAGCTAAGAATGCCGGCATGAACGGCTGGAGGATCGAGCAGAGGCAGAGCATAACAACCGGCTACGCAAACGATGAAAGCAAAAACAACAAGTAGCAATAACAACAACGGAACTACAAAAGAACGCAACATAAAAACAGTTGCCAAAACAACAACGACAACAAGTTTTTGCATTAGCAACAGCAGCAACAAAACTTGACAGCTAAACACTCTTGCATGTGTGTGCAACATATGGCTGTGCCCGAGGCTTTAGGCGGCTAACTGCAGCAGTTGTTGATAGGTATTTTGGCAGCGTGAAGTGTTGTTGAAAGTTCTGCATTTAATTTAAGAACTTTGCGCAAAAATTTAATTAAAGTTGTTGTGCCAAGCAAGTGGCACACAAGCATACCGGCGCATAGACGCTTACGAATGCTGTAAATAGATCGGCGACATATGTTGCAAGCATAGCAGCAGGATGCCACAAACTAAAGTAGCAGGCGAAGAAAAGCAAATACTTGCATGTAAGTGTGTGAGTGTGTGTGTGCGAGCGGCAAAGAGTGATGAGGCATTCGAAGCTGCCGCCTGGAGGTTGTCACTCAACCGAAACGCAAAAGCATACCAAAACCAAACTGGACAGCTGTTGCAGGCGCTGGAATGTGTCCACACATACAGCATTACACATACATGAAAGCGCGCTTTGCTTCAGCATCCGACTATGTGGCAGCTGCTTTGCTATAAGGCAGCACAAAGACAGCAAAAGCAGGCGGCATTACACATACACACACTCGCAAACATACACATATACCACCTTAGAAGGCAACATAGGCACAGTGCTTAAAGGCCTACAGCCGATTTTCTGCTGCTTATGTGACAGTGTTTAAGCGCAGACGCCAACATAGCTTCTGCTACGGCGCGTGTTGCTGCTATTGTTGCCGAAGTAGTTGCTGCAATTGTTGTTATTGTAAGTGGGAATGCATTAATCTACAGTTGCTTACATGTTGCAGCTTAAACGGCAGTACTCTAGCTGGCCGCATTCAAACGCTATGGGCAATACAGTCGCAAAAGGAAGTGCAGTCAGCGGTAAAGTATACGCACTGGTGGCTCGCAGCAGCCAGTCAGGCCTGTGGTGATGTTTGTATGACAATAATGTCCACAAAGTTGGCGCATACAAGTTGGGTGTGCGGCAAATGTCTGTGAGCGTTGACAAAATGTTGTAGCAGTTGTAGCAACAACAATAGCAACAAACAACGCTAAGAGATGACAATGACGCTAACGTGCAACACATTGAAAAATTCCTTTCGGTAGTTGCACTAACCGGACCCTATCGGAAAATACAGTGGATTTTAAGAAGAAGTAGAAGAGCGAATTGAGATAAAACGATTCGAAAAAATAAGTTTTTGGACTATGCAACTGTTAAAATATTTATTGTAAAGCTGGTGGCCGGGGAAAAATGATGCATAACTGCGATAATGTGCAGTTTTCCAGAAGTGCTTAGTAGAAGTAAAGTACTACGAATTAACTTTTATAGAAAACTCAAAATAATACTATACCACATAACATATCATAACATAACATAACGTAACGTAACTTAACGGAAAGTAAAGTCTCTTAAAATAACATAATATTTCATAAAGCAAGAACATATTAAGCAAATGAATATGACATAACATAACATACAACTTAACATAACGTAGCATTATATAATATATTATTTAATTTATATTATCATAACAAAATTTAAAATAGCGCAACATAAAATAAAATAATATAAGTTAACTTATCTTAACATAGCACAACAACATTTAACATAGCAAATAACATTACTTAACTTAACATGACGCAATGTAACGTAACCTAATCAAAAGTGCCATATCGTAACGTAATTTAATATAACATAAAATATCATAAAATAAAAAAAACTTATTCTACCACAACTTAATGTAACGTAACTTAACATAACATAGCGTAACATAACATTTCATAAAATAAGATGACATAATACAACTCAACATACCATAACATAACTTAAGTACCCTTATATAACATAACATAACGTAACGTAACATAACATATCGTAACATAACTTAACATAACATTTCTTAAGCAGAGAAAACATAACATAACTGAGCATACCACAATATAACTTAACATACCGCAACATAACATAAAATAATATAACATAACGTAGCATGACAAAACATAAGATAACATAAAATAACATAAATTAGCATAATATGACAAGACAAATTATTACCACATTGATAATTTTAATAATTAGAAATGCCAGCGTTAACAGCACCTTCTTCTCACAGGGTAACGGCTCTCACGCTCACATCTTTACATACAAACACACTTGCAACGCCGTAGGGGCTTAGGCAAACTTATGCATAGCGGCATAGTTATTTGCCATTTTGGCCATTGAGAATTCGCTGCAGCATTGCAGTAAGTCATTGTGTAAAAATTTCTTGCCACATTATCTAGGTTCACACAAGCAGCGCCTGTGCATTGCGACAACACACTGCAGCTGCCACTCACATGCACATACACACTGCCACGCCATGGTCATGAGAGAAATGCATCAACTTATCTTCTTAATTTTTCACATATGAATGCGGCAACTTGCAACGCTCGACTTTGTGCTGCAATGTTGCACGTTGTTGCATGCCAAAGTCATTGCAAAATTATGCACATTTGTTGCAAGACTTTTATGCTTCCGTTTTTTTCACTCGCAAAATATGCGGTTTTTTCCTGCCTGTGACTGTACACAGTTATGTGAGGCTCGCCTGATTATTGATGTTGCACGATGATTTGAGGACAAGTTTGCTTGCTTGCTGACAATGTTTGTTGCTGCTTTTGTTGTTGTGCGATATTTTTCGGCATGCCAACAGCATATGTTGCATGCATTTCTCAGCACAATCAGTAGCAAGCCGGCGGTATTTGCGAGCCAAAGAAATTGTGTGCGTTATTTTGTGGCTGTCTGCCGCTGCTCGGCAAGTTGCCACCCAGCAAGCGGGCCTAACTGCTTGACAGGCGGTCTGGTTGGCTGGCAGACGCTCATTAATGAAGTGGGTGGCTTTTTGATGACTTTCATTCCAATTTATTGTTGCAACATTATTACGCTTTGCTATGTGCTGCAGCATGTGTGTATGTGTATGCATTTCTGTTTACGGCACGCTTGCAGTCTTGGACGGTCACAGTCACAAGCTTGCCACACACACAGTCTCTCTTTGCTGCATATACAACATTGCATATTTGTGCAACATTTCCAACACTGTCGCTACTGTTTGCCTGCCTTCTCTCTGTGCTGCCATGCATTGTTTTGACTCATGCCCCGCTACCAGCGCTCCGCTGCTGCTGCCACCACACTACTGACTCAGCTTCGCCACTTTTAGCTGACAACACTTTCAATTTACGTTTCCCTTTGGCATGAATTGTCAAGTGTTGCACATTCATGTGGCACACTTGCTGCGCTACCATAGTCGCCACAAGCGTGTGTGAGGCCCCTTTCATGTTTGCTTTTGTTGCGGGCCACTGTTGGTTGCTTGTCGCCTCTTTTACCGTTTTAGCTGTTTTATTGCGCCGTTGTTGTTGTTGCTGTCGCTTAGTTGTGCGCCATATAATGATGCAGATGAAACTGAAAATGTGTCAGCATTGAGCATAGTCCAAAACGGGAGTTCTTTTCACTAGCTTATTTTGCCTATGTGTGTGTGTACTTAATGGTAGGAAAGCTCATTTTTTGTATTACAAGTACTCATCTTGATTATGTAGCAAAATTTAGAGTAAAAGTGGAACTCTGAAAATGCAGTTGCATAACTTTAAACAGCAAAAAAAAAAAAAATAAATTATGCTTAAAGCTTTGCCTACAACAGCATTGGATTTACTAAAATTGGAGTAAATTTTGTTAAGTTCGAAAACCTTGCATCCCTTGAAGCTCATAGAACCTTGAGGAACCTCATCACACATCTAATTTACTACTTTGTCTCTTAGATCTTTCTGCCCTTTCAAAATCATTGAAAGCCATTATTACCATACTGCTTGTACTAATTTCTCTATTAACTAGACTGGATTCCAAACATAGAAGATTCGCATGATTTCTCAAACCTTAGATATATAAGTATAAAGGATTTATATATGTGATTTTTGAGTCTCGTATGATATTTCAACCAAGGACGCATAAGACAACGGAACCTAGACGGCGCATCAAATCAGACTTTGCAGTGGATCAAGCTGATCTAGTTGTATATTGCGACATATGTATGGATGTGTTCAGAGGAGATGAACTACACCCACATCTCTGCCAAAATTTAAGGTTCGAACTACTACAATTACGAGAATTGTCTGCAAAACAACCCCAAAGAAGTTCAATATTACCAGGTTAATATAGCAGTTCAACATACAGAACAATGCCAATACTAAAACGAGGCTATAGCGCTTTCCAGTTATGCAGCGGATCTGAATAAAAAACGATTCCAATACTGAATGAAGGGTGTATCACCTTCCAATTGACGATGAACTTTCTTATAATGGGTGATCCATTTCGAGGTTCCCTAATTTTTCACAGAAAGATTATATTTGAAGATTATCATTTTCAAATGTAGACCGCGGCTACGTGTCAGATGGTCCACACGTTGAGACCAATTTCGATGACTCGTTCGAGCATTTCGACTGGTAACTAATGAATGACACGCTTGATGTTTTCTCCAAGGCCTGAATCGCAGAGGAATGTCTGCATAGGATTTAGACTTTGCAGATCCCACAGGAAGCAGTCTAACGGTGTGATATCACATGATCTTGGTGGTCAATCGACCTACCTCAAATGTGAAATTATCTGCTCACCGAAGTGCCCTCTCAATAAATCAATTGACTGTTGCGATGTGTGGAAAATGGCGCCGCCTTGTTGAAACCAAATGTCGCCAAGATCACGATCTTCAATTTCAGGTATCAAATAGTCGGCTATCATGGCGCGATAACGGTCGCCATTGACGTTCTTATCGGCATTATTTTTGAAGAAATACGGACTGATGATTCCAACTGCGCATAAACCACACCAAACCGTTGCTTTTTTCTGGATGAAATGACAGCTCTTGAATATCTTCAGGTTGCTTTTCGTCCCAAATGCGGCAAATTTGCTTTGTTCACGTAACCATTGAGCAAGAAATGGGCCTCAACTATTAATAAAAGTTTGCTTTGAAACGTCGGATCTTCTGGGAACTTTTCAAGAGCCCATAGAGTGAAGCCATGTCGCTCGGAAAAGTCGAGCGTCTTTAGTTCTTGCACAAGATATTTTTTGTACACTTTCAATTTAAGATCTCGACGTAAAATGCGCCTAGTCGTTCTATATGTTAGTCCGAGTTACTGCGAATGGCGCAGAATCGACTCCCTACGGTCTTCGTGTACACTCTCAGCTACGACTGCCATGGTTTCTTCAATGCGTGCTGGATGTGGTCTATCCAGTCGATGGTTTGGTGGATAGTACGCTCAGTAGAAGTAGCCAGACATATAAATTTTCTCTTTTTCGGAGTTTAATTCTAATATGCCTGATTTCCATTATTGGTGCGATATTATCAGCGATCCCTTTCCAAGAGACTAGTGCTTCGTAGACATAAAAAATTATTGAATCGATATCAATGAAACAAAAATTGCGCGTAATTGGCTATTACAGTACAAGGAATATAAAAACTACTTCACAATTTGCCTTTTATGTTCGCCTTATTTAAACAATGCGAGTTACAGATTAATAAACCTAACTATTGGATTAATAATGTACTTATGTTTACTAGTTCTTATTGGAGAAGCTGTACTTCTTTACTTATTTATAAACACTATTTATTCGGAAGAAAGGAATCCAATTTTGCTCCTCCTTCAGGCTCTCACAAGATACTATTTACTATATTTCTCCCTACATTACCCAAACAGGAGGTGAATAGAATTTTTGCAGCACCATTTTTATTGGATTTTGCAAATTATTTCAGCAAAACCAACATTTCTGTTGCTTGTAGAGTAGAAATTGTTTCAGTAAGAGTTGTGAATATTTTGTAAAAGCGAATTTACTATTTCTCACATATTTACGCACAATAGAATTTCCTGCAGCAGCAAGAATTGGAGAAATTTTTTTTTTTTAATATTTAATAGAAATAGAAAATTGAATTTCAATTATTTGTAATGCATACGCCATTGAATTAAAAACACTGGAGCGACTAAAGCAAAGCCAAGCGAAAGGCAGTAAAAATGTTTTGCTGAAGAGCCACACACACGCATGAAAGGCTTACAAAACTCGGCTAAAATACATAGGCAGCTTACAGTTACAACTCTGGGAAAACTAACAAATACACACGCGTATTTACACACTTATATGTATTTGGCTATGCAAATCACTGCGTATTTGCACCCGCCATACATATGCATTTCGAAGTGGGCCTTCGCTTTGCCAACGGTAGTGCATACAGTTGCTTTAATTACAGTAATAATAGGCCAATAAATCTAGACAATTGCGTACATGTCAAAATATTAGAACAATTGCAAATTGCAAATCGTAAATTGAACTGCAAAATCTGCTAAGAACAAGAAATTGCAAGCAATGAGCGCATTGCCAGTTGGATATATTTGTGTGTGTGTGTGAATGTGGCTTTGCATTTGCAGTTGTTTGGGTGTGTTTGGCTATAATTGTAGCAGCTGATAGTTGCATATACGTTTGCGTAAGCTTAAATGTGAAGTGGATTATATACAGGCATACGCATAACTGTACTTACACGCAACTGGCATCTGGATTTATATGTGTATAAGTGTGTGCTTGTAAATGCTGCTGCTGGAAACCTTTTCGAAACAATTGCATGGCAGTTCGAATTAGTTGAAGTTGCAGTCGCTATTTATTTGTGTGTTTCTGCGTTCAATTATAAAAACAGGGTGCTGGACAACTAAGATAGGTGTTCTTTAAGAAAGCCAAGAAATAAAATTAACGTAGTTATACGTCATAGTAGTGCAATTTGCTTGGAAACAATACTCCATGGCAGTTCGCGTGTAGATTTGTCAAATAACGCAGTTTTACATACAAGGACTTGACTTTTAACGGTAAGTTTATATGGCAGCTATAAGCCATAGTGGTTCAATCTGAATGATTTCTTTGGATGTTGTACCATTGCCTCAAAAAATAATCTGTGCCAAATTTCGTGAAGAAAGCTTGTCAAATCAAAAAGTTTCTCATACAAGAACTTGATACCGATCGTTCAGTTTGTATGACAGCTATATGCAATAGTGATGCGATCTGAATGATTTTTTTGAAGGTTGTACCATTGCCTTAGAAAATAATCTGTGCCAAATTTTGTAAAGATAGCTTGTCAAATAAAACAGTTTTCCATACGAGGACTTAACTTTTAACGGTAAGTTTGTATGGCAGCTATAAGCCATAGTGGTTCAATCTGAACGATTTCTTTGGAGGTTGTACCATGCTTTTATGAAATAAACCATGCCTAATAATGTGAAGATACCATGTTAAATAAAAACAACTTGATTTTGATCGTTCAGTTTGTATGGCAGCTATATGCTGTAGAGGTCCAATATCGGCAGTTCCGAGCAATAGGAAGACTTGATGAGAAAATGATGTTTGTAAAATTTCAGATCGCTATCTCAAAAACTAAGAGATAATATACAGACAGACGATTATGTGTACAGATGAATACGGCTATATCGTCTTAGTGACATTTCTGTCTGGACGTTAAAATTTCGGGGCAGACTTAATACAAACGATCACTTCCAAGTATGGAGAACCGTTTCACAAGTTCAGTTGATTTCGATGTTAAATATTATAGCTCTGAACTTGTAGTATAGTACTAGATGTTCTAAACACTGAAGCGGCTGATTAATACCTTGGCGAATTGGCTTAGATAACAATTCAAGGAGAACAAAATATGTTAACAACACTCAAAAAGTTAACTTTGATCAATTAGTCGACCCAGTTCCTATTGTAATACCGCATTCAACTAGGTGCAACCGTGGGTATTTTCGATCTCCATGCTTGGTTTGGAAATAAGTCCAAATTACTAGAAGTTATAAATCATAGACATCCAAAAACTCAGACCTTTGCAAAAATTCAAAAACTCTGAAGAGAAATTTTGCTTGAAACCACTTTTCACTGCAGAATATAATAACTTATAGTAAAATATGGTATAAGTATATAGTATAGAAAATGGCAGCTTTTACGAAGAGTTGAATTCTGCTATACATTTTGGTAAGTTTTGACGCAAAAAATTTTAATTTTGATGATATCAAATAACTGAAAGGTTATTCTATGAAGAACTAGATAAAGAAAAAGCAGGAAAATCTGTTAGTTTTTTAGTTTTTTTTATTTAGTGCTCGGAAACAAATGATCCGTTATTTGAAAAATGTAGTTTTAAAAAAATGCGTCTAAAGTCAAAACGATGGAGCTGGTTGGAATGAGTGGTTCCATTTTAGAAGGCTGTAACTCAAAAGCTATTTGAGTTATCGATAATCATTAATCAGTCGGTTATTTTTAAGGGTATTACTAACTGTTTCTTTTTTTAATTTTACACAGGGTATGCCTTTTAAAACACACAAACTGAAAAACCGGAAAATCGAAATGAAAACACACCCTTTATACCGTCAAATAAATACCACCGCCTTTATGGAAAAAATAAAGGCAGGAAGAGTCGAAGCAACGGAAACCGCATTGTAACGGCAATTGTCGATATGCAACGGAGACGACTGATAATTGCAGTTATGCGACCCCATTACCTACACCAATGCAATATGGGCACAAGTAATAAACACATAGAAATTTGCAGTTGCAAACAGGAAATACATACATACATACAATGGGCACATAAATATGTGAGTGCGTATAAATATGTGTTCGTAGGAATGTGCATAATCACCACATATGCATGTATGTGTGTTTGTTGGTGGAAACATTCAAGGGGTACACTTTATTGTGCTGGAGTGTCAGCCGGAGTTATTAGTGCAAGTTTGCAGTTTGCTGCTTTAGCAAAGGTTTGCTGGCGTTTTGTATGTTGTTATTGTTGCTTTTTTGTGTTGGAATTTAGCAAATGAATGTGCATATTTTCAGATGTAGCACAAACACAGACACAAATGCATGTAAGCTATCTTAGTGTATGAGACTATGCTGTATTGTTGGACGTTGATATCAGGTATGTGTGTGTGTGTGTGTGTAAATGCCATTAAGTGCAGTAAAAGAGTTGCAACGAATGACTTTCGGCCTGCGTATAAATTTTGCATGTGAATTTCTACATTTATGCATATTTATGTAGATTTGCTTGTGAGCTGCATATATGTGCTTACAAGCGTGTGTGTATGTCTGTGTTTGTTGACTGCCTTTGCTGTCTCGGCCACACCATTGCAATGCGAGAACATTCCACTGTAATTAATTTCAATATGCTAGCATATGTTTAGGGGCTGCATGTGGAGCGTAGCAGCAAAGCACAGTGGCGCTGCAAGTAAGCCAAAGACAACAACAAAAACAAACAGCAATTGGCAGTAGAAACTGAAAAATCAGCTGCCCTGTGAGTTGGCTGTGGCTCAAACAAAACCACACGGCACACCAGCGCTGCTACAGTTTGTCTGCTTGCCGCTTGCTGCGCATTACGGTGTAGTCTGCCGGTTTGGAGACCCGCTCCTTTAAAGCCACATCGATCCATTTGTCCAGCTATAGGCGTCAACTTTGCTTGCCGGCCTATGGGGTTTTTTCTGTTTTTGTTATTTCTCTTAATGCATTCCAACTGACGCTTGTTGTAGTTGTTATTATTGTTGTAGCGTATTGTGCCTTATTTTGCAGCAAGTCTCCATTTATGCATAAATTCGTTTGTATTTTGGTATTTTTATGGCATAACCGAGGTACTACACACACAAAGGCAAGCATAGGCACACACAACTGCATGCCACACACACTCCCTCACACATATATGGAAGCACTTGTTGTTAGCATCTACGACAGTTTGTGATATATTATGAACGCCAACTAATGGTCGGAAGTATTATGCGAGCGCTCATACACTTGCTTGTACCAATATTTATACGCAGCGTTTGTTGTTGTTGTTGCTATGTAAATATAGCTGTGTGCTTGTGTGTGTGCGCTGGCATTTATTAGTGCTTGAAATTTATGCTTGTTGAAGTATGTTGTTTGTTATGTTGCGACCCCAATTTCGACTCGTAAATTATTGCACAAATACACCGTTAGTATTTATTAAAGGTGTAGTGGATAATAATACCAACTGGAATATGGAGTATTGCCGTTACATTGAAATATTGAGCAAATACGGATATTAGGTTGCTTTGCCGTCTCGTTGCTCGAATGGTGCGCTTCGGCAAGCACCAGCTCTTGGGTCAAATACCTGACTCATAAGCGAATTTCTTTTCTATATAAATTTTTAGTTCCCACTAGCTGTAAATAGGGAGCCAGAATTTTACGCATGGAAATGCAAAAATTGAAAGATTTTATAAGAATTTTTGTGAGTACAGAACAATATTGTTCGAACAACGGTCGTCTGTCTATGTACTATGACTTGAAAAATTGTCTTAAGGCATCATACTGTATTTGTCAACATGGAAAGCAATCTATTGATAATAACAGTGCCACAATCGTAACGGTAACATTATCACGACAATAAGAAAAGGTAAAAAAAAAATCAAAAAATTCTTTAAAAAAAAAACGAGTTTTAAATATTTATTAATGAAATACTGCATTTCTATATGGTCGTTCACCATAAATTGAGTGTACTGGACACCAAAACATGCAAACCAAGATTCTATGCTTAAAACAGCGATACAAAATTTTTAAATCCCAGCCCTTAATACAACACAAAAACGTGACAGTTCTGTACAAGAAGCTAATTTAGCATAAAATCTAAAAGTTTATTATTATACATATATCATAAGGTTTTGAAGGCCATATAGAAAAATTAAAATATAATTTATATTAGGTCCAATTTATTATTCTTTATATAGATGACTTTAGTATTCTGCATCTGCCGTTGAAAGAGCACGATCATCTTAACCAATATGGCGTTGGAAGAACATGATTTTATATTAGAAAAACTGTTCAAATCTTTTTGTGATTGCCTGACTCATCATTGAATGAACACGCGTCAAAGATATACAGAAGAGATGAGAACCTGCGTCATATTTTAGACTTTTTCTTCCATAAAGGCGTCAATGCAAGCCAAGCAGCTGAAAATTTGAAAGGTGTTTAGGCTACTAATACTATAAGAATTATCTTGGTTTTATCGATTCCGTTCCAGTAATATTTATAACAAAGGTGCAGCACGATCACGAAGCCCGTTTGACAAAATATCGATAACAAGTAAGGAAGGGATAAGTTCGGATGCAACCGAATTTTTTATATTCTTGCAACTTGCAGCAAACAAAACTCAGGGAAATACTTTAATGTGTGAAAAGTTTACCCGAGTATCGGAATCCAGGCCAATTTATTTATACATATACTAAATAGAACTAACTCATACACATATTTGGCATAAAGCCCGTGGCAGTGGTCCGATTACGCCCATCTACGAACTCGAACTTTTGTTTTGTACTAAAGAACGCACATACCAACTTTCATCGAGATATCTCAATTTTTATGCAAGTTACAACTGCACGTCCGGACGGACGGACAGACAGACAGTCAACCGGTTTTCAACTTTTATCGTCACCCTGATTATTTATATATATATTATTTTATAGCTATCTCGTCTGGTTTTGGGTAATGCATACAGTCGTTAGGTGAATAAAACTCTGTAACAACATTTTGCAAGAGTATAAAATGTACCTATGTATACAATTTCATTCAGATATCTCTAAAGCCGACGAACAAAATTTCATAATCCCTAATCAAATTCACTTTAAAAATCGCTGGCTCGAATCCATATTCTCCTAGGTTGGTTAAGGTTAAGTTGTTCAGAATGACCCGTAGAATATTTCTCACATATACGATTTTTAGTAAACAAAATCTACCTCACACATCTCATGTGCATACCCACGTATGCGGTTTTTTAGAAATTTTACATATAAATTTCAAATGATTTGGTTACAAACTCACCCTTTTTAAAATTGCTTTGTTATCTTTACATCGCATGCTAGTTTTCTAAGGACACTATCGCACTTAATACCCGATATACGCGACGTAAAGCAAACGAGAATTGCATCAAGTAGCGACCCGCTTGTTACATTCATACATACATACACTCATATACACACGGATATACACATCCGCGAGCAAACCCTAGCACGCACTTAACTCGTACTTTCGAGGAATTTAACGCATTACGACTTTCACGACACGATTTTTCGCATTCATTGACGATTTTAACTTCAAATTAAATAAAAACACATTTTAACAATTTAAACAAATACTTTTCATCGATTTTAACAAATATTCGCGACATCAACCAAGAATTACGTGTGTCCACTCTCCTTACCACTTGTAACTAAATATTTTTACTGTTACATTGCATTCCTCAATTGGAATTTTCCTCTTAATTTCGCATTCCATGAAATCTAGAACAACAACTCTTCCTTAACTATTATTATATGCTGAATATTTTCAAGGTCAGCTTCGAACATTAAAAAATTTGTAAAAACAATGCAAACAATCATTCAATCGTCTCTCATTACCATTTCTCAATGATGAGCACACAGCCAATACGCCTGCTGAGCGCACAGCTTAAGTCACGCATATGGAAACGAATGAGTATGTATGTATGTATGTAACATTGATAGGCAGGTGTAACACTGCTGAATGAAAGAGCGCATAGCTGATCAAGAGATCTTTGATACGATGTGTGCGAGGGGTGTGTGTAACATTGATATGCAGGTGCAACACTCTTGAATGTAAGAGCACATAAATTATGAAGAGAGCTTTGAACGTGAAAATGAATTTATGTAAATGGAAGGGTGTTGGAAGTTTTAGTGAGAGGGCGAACGCATCCTACCGTCTTAGGAAGAAATGTTAAGAGTAAAACAAATTTGGAATCACGAAGTTCGGGTGCAATCGAATATTTTATACTCTTTCAACTTGCAAAAATAAAAGCCTGGGAAAAAAGGTTGTAAAACCAATCATATAAAGTAAAGTCAGCCGATTGTTCAAAAATACTGATATTCTTTATATAGGGGCTAGGCCAAGTTTTCGCTCAAATGTATCTATTTTAGGCACAAAGATACACTGTTATGAAATAATACTGCAGCCTGCTGCTTCGCATCACGATTCAAATATTTTCGATTTAAGAATCCCACAAACGTAAAAAATCGCAGGCTCAATAGGCCATAACTAACCACACAGCACCTAGCAGTCGAATTTACCAATTTTCTGGGGCTAGTTGAATCGTTGTGATTTAGATGAGGGCACAATAGACCATAGGTCATGGTATAACCCTCATTTACTTCTGGAATCTAATCTAACCTCAATTGAAAAATTTGTAATTAAAAAGCTACTTAGGAAATGCTTCAGAATTTCGCGTTTAGTTTAGAGTTGCTTGAAAAATATGACGAAATCTTAGATTATTCTTTTCAGAGGAGTATAAGCGTCAACTACAAGTAAATGCACTTTTCAACTTTTCCAGAATCTGTTGTACCATACTATATAATGAAAATGTGATGACCATAGTAATAATGCAAATAAAGTAATCCGATTTTGATCAAAAAATTTTTTGATGTGTTGGGGCTTTAATTGAAGTAATATGCCTTTGGAAGTATAACGATTTCAAGCAATAGTTTTTTATATACGTGCTTTTTTACCTTCAAAAATCTAAAATATGCCATACTAAGCAAAACTAGCACCACTATAGCCCTAAACATGAGGCATGTGTCCACATGTGCACTTATAAACTCGTTTGTGGCACAAGCTTGCATTTATGCCAATTTAAATTGCGCCCCTTTACAAAATACAGAATTCATTGTCTCAATGGCACTAAAGCGAAATTGTACAAAGAAACACACACACACACACAAATATTGAAGCATATATAGTCTAACCCGCCTTTATGTGTAAATTTGCATTTGAACATTTGCATTTAAAGATAAACAAACAAATGCGGATACGCGAGCACACGAACTCGTACAAAACGTTATGAGCGCGCAAGTTCGTCGTGTCAACAGAGTGTCGTCAGCGGCTACAATGGCGCGAGCTGGTGAGCTGGGCTGCGGGTGCGCTGTAATGGCAGCGAGTCGCGGCGTCTATTGACCTCACATTAGTATTACGAGCATTTGGTGAATGGTGAATGGCGAATGGTGTAAGTGACAACAATAACTAAAACTAAAGGCAGCACACATGTAACTACAAATGAAAATTTTGAGAGCAGGAGGTAGTTTCGAGGTAGTTGTGTGCGGAATAATATAAAATATGATGCGGTCACAAATGTTAAAGCATGAAAGTCACTGCAATTGTATGCGTGCAATTGTGGAAGTAGAGGTGGACAGGCAGGCAGGAAGGCAGGAAGAGCGCTGCACTTCCTGGTTCACATTTCAGCACATGTTGCGGCAGCGAACACATGTGCGGCGAGCACACTGACAAAAAAAAAAACAAAAAAAATGCAATGAAAATAGAAAGCCTTGCAATGGTTGAGTTTGTAAAAGCTTGTACTGAGTATTGTTTAAATGCGTGTATGCATGTGTGTGTGCGTTAACTGCGGCGCATTTTGTCATGAGGTCAAATAGTGTGCCACTGTCTACCACTTTCGACTGACTACCCCATTTGCGCTGACAAAGGCGAGTTCAAGCGAAATTGTCCTACTGTGCTTTAAACGCTGCAAAGCAACAAAAAAACTACGCCAACAAAAACAAAAACAAGCGCTCGTACGTTAGCACTCACCGCATATTACTCACATAAATTAAACAATTTATTTAAATGCAAATGTCTGGCGCAGCAGCACGTCACACACACACAGACACATACAGCGCCGCCGTGCTTTGATTGCCAAGCTGTGAATGTCGCGTATACGCACCGCTGTCCGTTGGCGCGCATATTATTAAAATAAGTGTATGGCAATGCACGGAGAAATTAAAATTTTGCGGTTTTGCATCGTTGAAAAATGGCGTGTAGTGAATTTGTGGCCGGCGTATAGTTGTGCGCAGCAAAAACTAGAAAGGATTGTGGAAATAAAATGCTCGGAGAATTGCGCGTCAACGACACTCATGTGGCTGTATGTATGTGTGCGATACTCAAAATAATCGTATGCAATGAACTTTTGTTCAACATGCCACGAGTGGGAAATTGTGTTGGTGTGTGTGTGAGTGATGAAGGCTCTTTGTGTGTGTTGAAGTACGCAGTTAAGTGTGTGTATGTGCACTTTCTACATACATATGTATGAGTTGTAGTAAATTACGTTGCATTATGACAATTGGAATATTAAACAAATGCCAGCAGACGTTGCACTTGCTAAGCGAATGGGGTGTCACATAGTGGATATTAGATTTATTCAAGTGTGGCGCTTTACAGTGGCACAAAGTGGTGATTATAAGCGAGTAATAATAATATGATTAGAAGATGGAGTTATGTGTAGAAGTTCGCGCAAGTGAGGAAAGTTCTCTGAGCACCCTTCACTACAGAGTAGCCAGAAACGATTCTTTTACATATGAGTCAAGTAACTCACGACTTCCGGTCCTATACCAAGTATCCTCTGGGTAGCCAGAAAACATCCGTTTGAAGGCGAGCTAAAGTGAGAAGGCGAAAAATCGCCTCCACTGGGTTGTGCGCTGAATTTGGGATCCGCTTCGTAGGAAACCCTACCAATGAAAAGGCGAAAATAGCCTCAGATGAGACACTCCCTTTTCTTTGCGACCCCTGCCAAAGTGTTAAGGATTACGATTTAAAGGCATGCAACTGGAATGTGCGGTCCCTAAATTAGGAAGGTGCCGATGCCCAGCTGGTGATGTTCTCGTTAGAGTAAGGGCTGACATCACCCCGTCTAAGAAATGCGATGGACGGGACAAGGACGGAGGCGAGTAGGCCCTAGTAGCATTTACTACATCGGCCATATAAAGGAGGACAAATTCGGTGTGGGATTCGATGTGGGAGAGAGACTCCGTCGCCGAGTATTGGCATTCACCCCGGTTCATGAACGTCTAGCCACAATTCGAATCAAAGCAAAGTTCTTCAACATATTGCTGCTTTGTTGCCCCCATGAAAAGAAAGTCTCTCTGGCACAACGGTTGGGAAATTCAGCCTAACATTCCCAAATAAGGTGAGGCTGATCGACTTTGCCTTTTGCAAGCTATCTGGCTGTCTCCGGCTCGAAAAGCCACCAACCAGATCAATCATGTAGTGATAGACCGAAGGCACGTCTCCAGTGTTTTAGATGTGCGTACGCTCCGAGGTCTTAACATCGACTCGGACCACTATATTGTTGCAGTCAAGATACGCACCGCTTCTGTGAAACAAAAATCGTACGTCAACAAACCCAAGGAAGATGCGAAGGTTCGCTGCAATCACAACAGATAGCCGAACAATTTTTGTCTCGACTTGCACTGCTGCTCTCTGAGAGCAATCGGTATAAGGGAACTGTGAGACGTCTTTGCAAGCTCCTTACGTTCTCTTCGGAGAATGCAAAAGAACAACTGATACGATGAAGAGTGCCGTGTCGCAGCGGAGAGAAAACAGACTGCCTAACTCGAAACGTTACAATCGACCACAGCACGTGTCGAATAGTACAGATACTGAAAGTTGAAGAAGGAAGCGATATACATTTGCAAACAAAAAGGAAAGAGGCCGAACTGAAAGCATAAGAAGAGCTCGATACTCTGGCTAACAGGAGTAATGCTCAAAAATTCTACGCAAAGATGCGGCGCCTAACGGAAGGTTTCAAAACCGGAGCATACTCTTGTCGAATCTGTAGTGACCGACGCCCAGAGCATACTAAAATTATGGAAGGAACATATCTCAAACCTGCAGAATGGCAGAGGATGCTTAACACCAGGAGAATAATGGAGCGGACGTTCCATTGCCCGACGATGAAGAAATTCGAATATTAATTATCGATGAATTGCCGCCGAGCTATTCAAATACGGCGGGGAAGAATTGATAAGGAGCTTGCATCAGCTTCTTTGTAAAATATGGTCGGACGAAAGCGTGCCCGAGATTGGACTTTAAGTGTGCTCTGACCAATCCAAAAAAGGGAGATCCCACAATCTGCATCAGTTATTGGGGGATAAGCCTCCACAACATCGCATATAAGGTTCTATCAAAAGTATTGTGGGAAAGATTAAAGCCCACCGTCAACAAACCTCTTTGGACCTTATTAGTGTGGCTCTTAAAAAAAAACCGTAAAAAGAGAATCGACACACACCACCTCTTCGTCAATTTCAAAGCTACTTTTGACATCACGAAAAGGAGCTGCCTTTTTTCCCCTGTATCGGATTTTGGTATCCCCGCAAAACTAATACGGCTGTGTAAACTAACGTTGAGCAAAGCCAAAGCTTTAGGGACGGAGTAGCGTATGAGTAACAAACATAATTAATATATGGCACTCATAAAAGGATTTACAGACGAATGAAAGTCGAAATTTTGAATTAAAGATCTTCATTGACTGCAATTTACGCAAAAACCTTCACTAAGGAATATCTTAATGCCCTCAAAACAAAAAATATGCTACAAGTTACCCACACATCGACAAAAACAATCACGAAAACAAACGCCATTGCAATAGTGCTTCTCGCCTTATTGCCTCTATGCTCCACATTTGGCATGCATTACTAATTGATGGCGAATTTGAAATAAATCCTGCCTAAAACCTTTCAAAACATGTCACGGTGTTGCTGCGTAAACACACGACAATGCTAAAACGCATGTCAGCATAATGTCAAATACTTGTCATAACAATCAGCTAAGCCACTTTAATTCGGCCGCCAATCATTGTAACGACTTAATCAGGCGTGACAGAATAACGTGGCGTGAAATGCAATGAAATTAAAGAGAATAATATAGATAATTATGGGGATAATTGAAGTGGTGGGAAAATAAGGAGGAGGGTGAGTGCAACGGTTTTAAGAAAATGCCAGTACTAAAATTTACTGTGTTATCAAATTTGAACCGGACCGATAAAAATTATATATTTGTAAAATAATAATACAATATACATATTTAAAATTAGGACTATGCAGTTTTTTCTAGTCCGGGTCAAATTTGATCCGAAGGCAGATTATATTACTGACACTTGCTTAAAACCTCTGCACTCGTTCTCTTCTTCCAGTCTAAAGAAATTTTGATGAAATATTATTAATAATCTCAAGGTAGTATTCTAATTTGGAAATAAAAAAAATCGATTTTTTACACATTTGCAAAATTTAACCATACAAAAGTCTGTCTACAAGAGACTTTTTCGAAGTTAAAATAAAAACCGGTTCGATAGGAACTGAAACTTTAAACGAGTTTTCTTCGAAACTGTTCAGGTTCTACTTGACCGATTTAGCTGAAATCTTTAGAGACTCTTCTCTATAGACTATTCTACGTATGAAATTATCCATATTTCCAATTTAAAATTTTTACTATTTTTAAAAATTCGAAGTAGTGAAAACAAGTGTTAGAAAAAATTTTTTCAAGCAGTCGACTTTTCGTAAAAAAAATGTCTTCCAACTTTTCCGAAAAGCCATACATTGCGACACTATTCTAGATTAACAATTTTTTTTTGGTTTCTCATCGTTAGGAAGGTTCGGTCCAGTAGTCCTATGCCAATTTGTTGAAACCTCCCACTTCATCAGCTGCTCATCTTTGAAATATTTAACCTTTTTATTTTATTAATTTTTTTCTTTTTTATTTTTTTAAATTTTTTTCTTTTTTATTTTGAAACTTTAATATACATGTGAAAAGTATAAAAACAGATTTTAAAAATTTTAATTATTGAACAGCGAATTTTACTTTATTTTAATTTCCTTTTTTTTTCAAATCGTAACTAATAATATGCCCGTCACTGTATTGCCTAATGGCACTATAATTTGTATATGCATATGTGTGAAGTAATTTTCGCTCAAACAATGATAACTTCTTCAAGCAATTAAATAAGATTTCTTGATAGTGTGCTTTGCACATGGACATTACGCCTTAAGATATGCTAAAAAATAAATTGCTAGAATTAGATATACGCAATACAAGGCAAGGAATTTATTTAGCTATGCACATGTGTGAACACCTATCCAAATTAAAACTTCAAGCTGCTTTTAGCTCGTTAAAAGTTTTCAAGAGCACATAAGAGAGAAGTATAAGTTAAAAAAATTCCAAAAAAAGAAAAAAAAAATTTCAATAAAACCAATGGGAGTCGAAGCTATAATGGAGTTAAATGCAAAACACGTAGATTATTAGTGGTAGCAACGGATTACTAATACATATGACAAGCATACTAGAGGTACACATCTACGCGTATACCTAAGGTTAGCTGTCTTCGTTTTGGCGAATTGATTTTGAAACAATGGCATAAGCTTGCGAAATTTTATTACAGTTTTTTGTTGTTGCTTTATTTGGCGCACACTTTCTGCTTTGCTTGGTGACAATATTAATTCCCCAGGCCTTTTGTCTACGCGTTGCACGTGTTAAAAGGTTCGATGATGCCAATCAAAGGGAAATGCTGAGCTCAGTAGTCTCGCAGCGCAAAATTTTTGAAGTTCTTCCACATATTCTTCTGCTCTTGAGCGCATGTGTATGTATGAATATGTGTCTGTAAGGAAACAAATGCATTTGAGGTGTCGAAATTTGCAAGGAAAATGAGCTGCTGAGGTTTGTAGGGAGCAGCAGGCTTTATATGAGCTCAGCTGGCGTTCATTGCAAGTATGTGGCATTCGAAGATATTGTTGAGTTTATGCAAGTAATTAAAATATATATAATTTTTTATTTCCTTTATAGAGTTACAGGCGTTCCTACTCCACTACCTGAAGTTAACATTTGATACGTTTGCTTAGTAATCACGTATGCATTGCCTATGAAGTACAAGGAATACAATTAAGAGCTCATAGTTGGAGAACCTTTCTTAGAGATGTCTGTCAAGCAATTTTTCAGAGCAGTAAGCGAAAAAAATGTTTTTTTTTCGAACCACCCTAATGTATATGTCAGGGAACTAAAGCTTGATTTAGGGCAGAAATGAATATATCTCTATATATATTCCTATAAGTGCATTTCTTCCCTAAATCAAGCTCTAGGTGCCTGACATATTCATTAGCGTGGGTCAAAAAACAATTTTTGTTTCGCCTCCGTCTGAAATAATAGCTCAGCGAATAAGTTATTTTCAGTTCGGAAAATCTTTTTTGTCTCCCTCTTTTACATGTCAAAAATCAAGAAAAAATATAAAAAAAACCCAATTTTTCGTGCCTTGGGACAAATCAAATTTATCACAGTCACAGAATATCATCTAAAGTTTCACACACATACATAGTATGTAAGTTTAGTACTGCCAGCGTAAAGCTAACAACTGACACACAGCCAGTGGTAATAACGTTTCCTTATTTACGCTGACGACTTTCGAGCTGCTATTAAAAAATTAACGCTCCCAATGTTGCTCTCCCGCAGTAATGAGGATATTAAAATGAAATTATTTATTATTAGCAGTTGCTTTGCTGTGCTGCCTTTGCTTAGCGCCTTAAAATATCCAACATTGTAACGGATAGTTACATATTTTTCACATTTGCAATATTCATGCGCTAATGGCATGGAAATTATTTGCCGCCAAACGCATTTTCCCTCCCCATCAACAAAGCAGCACCGCCGCTTGTGTAGCAGCAAAGCATAGTCGAGCGCTTAGTTAGCTCTAAATGGCATATCTTAGCATTTCATTGGCACTGCTGGTGGCAAGCAGCGTCAAAAAACACGAATTTCTACTTTTATTGCTAATTTTATGTGTCTTCGCACGCTTAGTGGCTGCTGACTGCCGTCTAAGCAATGTTGACTGGTGAATGCTTACACCAACGCGTTGATGGTTTGCTACAGGTGACTTTGTTGTTATTGTTGTTTTATGTAAAATAACGCTAATGCAAAGCTGTTAGTACATTGTTTGCTTTCATTTGCTGCTGTTCGTGGTTGTCACTTTGCTGTCAGTACGGGAAAATATGAAAATTATTACAGACATTTTTTATGGAATTCCCTTTGGCTTCAGGTTGTTAAAAATTGTGATGATTTTATTTAAGATTTTACGCTTATGAGGCATGTCTGTAGTCTGCTTACTGCTGTTTGCCATGAGCTTGCTGTGCAGTCTCGTAAAATATGTTTTATGCAGCTAATTTCGCTGTTAGCACCTTGGAGACGGCGTATTCGCAAGGTTATTAAAACAATATGAATTATTTTGGTAATTAAAAATAAGCGCTTTTTCAATTAAGCAGCGCGGAGTGTCAGCTCTTAATGTGCTACTTTTTAAACTTCATATAATTACTGATAATATATATAAATTTTTTTTTGTTATCTATGATGAAATTTTGTTAAGTCATTTTACGTGTGTAAACTCCATGGATCGAACACACTGGATCGTCTAAAGGATGCTACAAGCTTGCATGTGTGCCATCAATCACCTTTCTACCGCCACCAGAAGTGTGGCAATCACCCAAAAATCCCCTTTTAGTTTTACGTATCATCCTTTGGCGACGACTAGCTCCTAAACAGGGTGCACTAGATGACCAAGCTACTCATGTAAGCGCAAACTAATTCATTCATTAGAGACATCAATCGGTAATATAGGTTGAACAGAAGAGTAGCAACATACAAAAAAGATCAACATTAATATTTCTAGCTGTGAAGGCAATAGTGCAGGAAACTTTCCCATAAGCATCAAAAAAGAATGGATATTCCGCTTATTTGACCCATACGGACAGCGATATATAGCCCAGAGTTAGGCATAAGACAGCCTTTTAAGCACCCGGAGCACTGAAATACTCGTATATTTCAAGCAGCGATCTTTGCTATTGAGAAGGCCATGCTTCAGCAGAATAATAAAGAGCTAATGCCAACGTTGACAGCCGAGCATCAATTAAGGCAGTAACCCCGATTCGCACATCTTCTATAAGTTGCTTGGGAAGCAGTTTAGCAGTAGCGAGTAACGCCAGCCACAAGCGACTTCATTTCTACTGTGTGCCAGGCAATGAGATGAAGGACGAAATTGCGTCGATCGAGATGACTGCGGAAAATGCCAAAAGCAAGAGATTAGAGAAACAATGGAGCATGTCTTGGTCGTTTGTTCCGCACTAGCAGCACGATGCCTAAAACATTTGGGAGTTCCATGATAAGAGACACTGGAAGATGTAACGTTGTGAGGCCGTAGAGTTTGTTGGACTTCGCGTCAAGCGCAAGTATCTTGTGGGATAACCACTTCTTATGAACTACGCGTAGACCACTTTTGTTACTAAGTGATGCTAGATGAAGTGCCCCAGATGAAGTGCCCTAGCATCACTTAGTAACGAAAGTGGTCCACGCGCGACTCATGAGCCTACCAGAGTAACCACACCTATCGTAGCTTAAATTTTTACTCAAATATATAGAGTATCGAGTTGAATTCTTCTTACTGATTCTATGCTAAAATGCATACTAATTTAGGTACACACCATCGAAAGGCTTTACTAATTTGAAAAAAAAAAACAAGATTGCGCACCGAGGCTTATGGCGTGTATTGGAATAGCAGAAAGCAAATGGCATCAGCACGTGAGTATATGGTAAGTACGTAGGTACCCACAACTCAAAACACGTACAATATCAGACAAACATAGTTATGTGGTTATTTTATAAATGCATGTATGTTTAATTGTATATTAATATATACCGTTTGAATTTTTTCCACATTAAGTCGGCAAAAGGAAAACCTCAACATAAACATTGTCTGGCTGAGCGCGTAAAGCACAAAAGACATCATAAGAATCAATATAAAGCATTTATATGCATATTGTTGGTATGTATGTATGTAGGTACAGATAAGCATTAGGGTGATCCAACAAAAATTCTAACATAACGAATTTAAGCAATAAAATAAACTTCAAGACAGAGAAAAAAAACTTAAGGAAAGTTAAATCAATTTTAAAAATTAATACTTTATGCATACCAATTGTATATTAGGGTGAGCCAAAAAAAAAATTTAACATACCAAATTTATAGGTTAAAATGAATGTAAATACAGACAAAAAATATTAAATGCAAGCTAATTCAATTTAAAAATTCAATGGGTTATGTATTCATATTAGGGTGAGCCAAAGAAAAAATCGAACAAAAGGAATTTACAAGATAAAACGAATTTAAATACAGGAAATAATATTAATGCACGTTTATTCAATTCAAATATTCGATACCTTACGCATAGATATTAGGGTGCGCCAAAAAAAAATTTCAAAAATAATAAATTTATGGAATAAAATGAAATTATTTGCAAAGAAAAACATGTCTCTTGGTGTCAATTCACTACAAACATTCGAAAATATAGTTCTTTGACGCACCCTAATATATGGTGCATATTATAGTAATATATAACTTTTACAAAAGTGTGTGTGCATTTCAAAAATATGCAAAATTCGCAAGTAAGTGTATGCAAATACACTATACACTCACACTAATGTACACGCACCTGCACATACACACATTCTTACACTCACAAGCCGTATGCGAATAATATATTTTAACTTGAGTATGTAAAAAATGCCGCAAAATGTGCGCAAATAGCTGCTTCCTGAAATAATAATTCAAATACCGTGATAAAAATCGCAGGCAGAGAGAGTGAAGCATGCAAAAAAAAAAAAGATTTCAACGAAAAAGTTATACAAACAATACAAGACCTACAATCATGACAATGAAGTGGCGAATTTGAATGACTGCACCAACATTGTGCCCTCTATTATTTGCCGCTATGGGGGTAATCCCTATATGCCGCTGCGACGCTGCCAGTAAATGCGTGCCAAGTGTAAGCACTTACAGGGGAGTACCGTGGTTGAATTTGAGGAATTTTTAGGGTAATTAAATAAATTTGGAGCCCACAATTCCTGAAAATATATCGACTTAATATTAAAACCCGCAAATAAAGTTCGATTCAAGCCCCTAAACCAAGGAGATCTTGAGGTAGATGAGGATATCTGATCTTTCACGAAGGTGGCACTGGTATAAGAGCAAGCCCGTAGAGCTTTAGTGAAGTGGAAAGCTTTTTGGGAAATGAGGAATTCTGATCTCAAACGACGATGTCGCTGATATGAGAGTAGTCGGGTAAACCTTTAAGGAAGTGAAAGCTTTTTGGGTAGATTAGAAAATCTGAGCTCCAAAACGATGTCGGAAATGATAAAAAATAAGCTCTCATAAATATGGCGGTGATATGAAAGCAGTTGCGTAGAGCTTTAGGGACCAATAAATATTTCCAATGTATGTAAATTGATGCTCTATTTATTCCCTTAAAAAGCCTTATGAACCATGCTTTTCTTGATTTCCTCATTAAAAAATAAAGAAATGAACTGTACATATGTACTTATCGCATTACACTAATGCCACACTGTTCCAACCACCTTTTCCTTCCATATAAAATCAGCTAAAATCAACAAAAATAAGAAAACACGAAAGAACCACGAAAAAAGACACATCAAAACTTGCAACGAAACGCGACGCGCGCATACGTGCGCATATTTCATTCGCTAACGACCCCTTTTAACTCGAAAAATGTGTTTTCGTTACGCTTACCATCTTTATCAAATAATAATATTACCGTTACCGCCACCCACAGTCACCAACCAACAACCAACAGCTAACAGCCAAACTGCCAACAGCCGTTGGGCGGCAACAACAAGGCGACGCGCTGGCTGAAACTGCCGCACGCAACAAACAATAGGCTCAGCTAAGGGCACAGGCGCCATACGACATGGGTACGAATGAGCTGGGTGTTGTAATATGCAAATTATAAGCACACACACACACAAATTACATGGAAGAAATAAAAAAGTGAAAAATATTGAATAAAGTTTACTTACTCTTACTTTTATATGCGGCTGACCCACACCGCTTACGTTGATTTCGGCAGGGTAGCGCCGGGCATGCAAAATTGAGGCACAAAAGCTACGGCAAACACTAAACAAGTATTGATGTTGATAGTTAGTTGGGCGGAGTGCGGTGGCAAAGCATGTTGGAATGCGCTCAATAGCCACCTGCTCGCCCCAACAGTACGTCATTCATACACTCAGTCACTCACGCGCTCATGAAATATGCACAAACACAGGCATATATTAAGTATTCCATGAAAATATACTTTAAAACAACAGCTTTTTTCGCAACAACACTGATCCCTTTCTATTTGATTCCTTTTGTGCGCGATTGAAAATTTGCATTACAAATAAGAGAAGTGAAAAAAGCGTAGAGAAAACCAAAAAACAGTAGAAAAGCCCATTGATAACGCAAAGCTGAGGGAAAAAATGTGCGTAAAAGCGGCCGAAAAAATATATCTGTCTGTATGTAGATGCTTATTTTTACATGTTATAATATATTTATAGTATATACAGAGATGCTATACTTATATACAACTACCTACACATACATATATACTACCACCCACACATATGTATATACATACATAAATATATATTCATACAGCAGGCTGTGCGCTCAGAAAGCATTTACCAACCAATGCCTCTACAGAAAATACACGGAAATGCGAAAATAGGCAAGGCAGTCGTTACAGGTGGCAACGCAGGGGCTTAGGCGCGGTGCATGCGGCCCAAAAGTTGTAGCAAAAAGGCTGAAAAAATATAAAAGTTTCAATGAGCCATAAAATAAAAGGCTATTGTGCTGCGCTGTGCTTTTTAAACCCCTTAGTTATTGCGAATCAAGCACCTTCCCCCACACACCAAATATATTGAATTTTTATTTTACTTTATATTTATTAAGAATTTGCATGCACTCGGCTTGTACAGCTAAACACATATACAAATGTACACAAATACATACATACACGTGCTAGGCTGCGTGTGTAGTAGTCGGAAGCGCTGTAGGCCTGTGGGCTTTTGGTGAGGTGAGTCTTTTAACGTTCTGCCGGCAAACATTTTGTGCGTGTGCAAATACTATAACGGTAATTGAACAGCTTGTGCACTTAACGGTAATAAACATAAAAATGTTGACACTTGAAGAGTAAAAAGAGCGGTTACGACTTAAGAGCTTTCAATTCAATGTCGATTCGCTTGAAAATACTTATGAACGGAAGTAAATATCGATATGTGTGGATATGGTGGTATAGAAGCTCTACACAAATGGTACTATTTCCAGAATAATATGGTATGTTAAGACTTTTATTTTAATTTTGATCTATCAGTTGTTATAGCAGCCTTATGCAACATTTATCCGATCTCAACAAGGAAGCCAAACGCATATGCAGACAAAAAAAATAAACAGGCCGAAATGTGTGATTATGAAGAACTCGAAAAGTTGTCCGACAGGGGTGAGGTAATGCTACAAAGAGATCCCGTGACTAATGGTGGGTTTCAAGATCGGTGCATACTTCTGTGGGACCCAAAGTGGTGATCTAGTGGCTGATGTTCAGAGCGTTAACAAACTCATTGGACATTATCAGCTTTAGACCTGGAAAACCTACCAGCGACCAGGTTTTGACCATGCGCCAAATCGACACACATCATCACTTCGTCGATTTTAAACACGCTTTCGATAGCAAGAAAAGGAGCTGCCTATATGCTGCTAGGGTTGAACTCTCTGCAAACCTCATGCGGTAGCACAGTATTTGAGAATACCTCTCCGAGCCGTTTCAGATAAGGTGACTCCCTATCGTGCATCTTCCTCAATCTACACCTGGAGAAAAAATACGTGCTGTACAGCTAAATAGAGAAGGTACAATCTTCTTTGAGAGTGTCTGCAAGCGTACATCGATGACGCAAACTGGATAAGAAAGCGAAACGTAAGGGTCTAGTTGTAAACGAGGACAAGACGAAATGTCTCCTGTCATCAAACAAACAGTTGTCGCACTTGCGCCTTGGCACTCACGTTACTGTGGACAGACATAACTTCGAAGTCGTGGATAATTTCGTCTAGCCTGGAATCAGTATCAACACCAACAACAATGCCAGCCTCGAATAGGAAATTGAAAATTAAAGTCTTCTCCCACATAAGGTGCGGAGGCACGGAAAAGGACATCATTTGATAAGGCGGCCTTAGGAGGGTTCGAGAGAAAGCAGCGAGTACCGCAGTCGATGGAACGACGAGCTGTACGAGTTATATGACGACGTTGCATAGTTCAGCGAACTAAAAGACAGCAGCTACGCTGGCTAGGTCAAATCTATACATTCCTCTTTTGAAGGTTACGGCTAACTAAAAATCATATGCATTCAATTCTCAAAGCGCCATCTATGTGTCAGGCCGAGGACTTTTCAATTGACTTGTTATATTTATGCCTTTAAAGTACTTCACTTTTCCAGAATATATTTCTTAGAGAGCAAATTTCGAATTTTAGTCTATTTTTGTTGCGAAATATGTCACGTTTACTTGCAATTTCGTTTTTACGAAAATTAATCTGTGAAAATAGGCGAGAGTGCTTTACGAACAACAAGAACATCAAAATAATTATTTTCCGGTTTCATTTCCAATTATGTTTTGTTCTTGCCTTAACTGCTGAATTCGTGTCAATGCAACGTTTGTACTCAAGCCATAATTCCCTCAGGTTTCGCACACAAATCCACAAAGCTACACCGAGTATATTAACAAGGCGTGTTTTTGTTGTACTTTTTACGACGCAACAATTTTGCTTTACCCCTACAATCACTCAGCGCTTCCAGCAGTGGAGTGAAAAATCAACTTCAAACGCTTATTTGACGGCTTTGTTGTTGTTGCTGTTGTAGCGTGTTCGGTTCCATTTCATTTGATTTCATTTTGTCAACGCATCAATTTTGGACAAGCACGCGGACAAGTGCCCCTACACCCGCACAAAACGCTTGTGCCACAAGCGGCAAGTACCTCAGCGTTGCAGAGTAGGGTGGGGGTAGAATTTTAATTGCGCGTGTGTTGCAGCGGTTTTACGAGCAAGTCATAAACCGGCAACGTTTGTTTGTGGTTTTTGGTCTCACAAGTGTTGCAGCTTTATTTAATTCGTACTTGGGTTTTGGCTTTCACGCGCAAGTAGCAAGTATTCCACAATGCTGTTGTTGCTGTTGCTGTTGTTGTTTCGGGCGCTTTTGTGTGCTGGTTGGCAGAGTTGTTGGCGCCGTTGTTAAGCTCTTGTTGTGGCTTTCTAACAGCGTTGCCACTTTGGCGCTGTTGTTCTACCGTTGCGTTGCTGTTGCTGTTGTTGTTATATTCTTTATAGGAAAAACGCATCTTGCGCAAATAAAATTAAAAAGTTATTTGCTTTATTGCCATCGCTTATCAGTCAAACAACCGCAGCACTCCAGCGCATGCCACTCAGTGCGCGCCATCAGCGCGTCAGTGCGTCAGTCGTGATTTGAGTGCTGCTGCGAAATCTCATCAAACCAGTCCGGAGAGTTTCGTGCGCCACTTCAATTAAAGAAAATAATTAAACGAAATGCTTTAACCGCATTTGATGTGCGAATCCATATTGCCATCACTGTCAATGCGGCGGGCGCACGCACATGCCCCACTTCCCCCTGCACTGCAACGTATTGCGTTGGGAATTGTGCAGCTGTTGCTTGTCAAATATTTCATTTTCATTGTTCTTGTTTTTGTGATTTTTCAGCTCACTTCAGTTCTTGCTCAATTTGTCACAGCTCACTTTTGTTGGCCGCGGGCTGCAATGTGGCACGCTCTGGCTTGCTTGCTTTCAGATTGCTTTACAATTTTGATGGCTTGATAGTTTTATTGTGTTTGTTGTGAAAACCGAAAAACCAATTACAACTCTATTAGGTATTGATTATTTAAATTGGAAATTAAGTGCTGTTTTTGGTGAAGCAAAAATTTATTTTAAGTTTCTGCTGAATAAAATTTGAAGTTTTTGACGTTGAAAGTAAATTCTTTGGATTAGTAGAATTATTTTGTTGTTTGTTATTTGTTGTTGTAGCTTTTGTAGCTAGATAAAAAATCTGGGTCCATTCCGGTTACGTAGATTCGACTGTCGTGGGAACACACACCGATATGGTAGCTTGCATGTAATGGAATACAGACGAAGAAGCTTCAGACGTGTCAGAACACTGCACTACGGACAATCACATGATGTCTCTTGATGTATCCGGTCGAACATTTACACAGCGGGGCCTTTTTGCTTAATGTTAAGGAGCATATTGAACTCCTCTCCAAGCAGCATCTGGGATACTATTGCAGAAATCATCCTTGCAATCGTCTGCTTGAAACAGAGCCGCCCCCTAGGAACAAAACTTCCTTCCTTGACTACATCGTTGCTATCGAACAATAAGCCGATCAGATGTCGGATGCAGCTTACTTCAAACACGCACTGACCGTAAATTCATAATGGAACTATTAATACCCTCACCGGCTGTCTCTCAGTGAATGGCATACTTTGAGTATGCTACTATAGCAGACGAAGAGCTCAAGTTGACACGATAATCTAGAGTAACCCTTGCGCCACTTCGTTCTGGTTACTCTAGCAGGTTAAGCTACTACTTATCCAGAATCGATCCAGACATACCAAAAATATGTCCAGCATGCAACGCGTCCACGCATTACTCTAACCATTCCCAAACCACCATAACCCGATGAACCCTACTCATCCATTGCCCCTATATCTATGGTCCGATCACATCAAAACAGCTTGTTAGATGACTTCGATGATAACCAACCTAAACCTTAACCCCCCAAGCATGTATGAGATAACCACCACCATAACAAGAGAACAGATCTTCATATGTACAGTGGCTGGATGTTCAGAAAATAATTTCAAAAGACTTTTTTATGTTGTATGATTATTTCATATTAGGTCCGTTGAGTTCTGTTGAGTTCATCCCCTACCGGGGCGACTAAAAACGTTTGACTTGTTATGATCAGTATTACAACTGTGAGTCGGAACAATACACGAACAAAAAACGATCCACTTAGTAAGAATTTGTAAGAATACTCCAAATTTTTCAAATTATGGTGTGATACCGAGATGGTGAAAGAAAGCCTATACGATACAGTGTTTCTAAGAAAAAAATAGTACTTGGTTCATCTTACGATACCGATACCGATCCAGTGAACAATAACGTCTCTTCTTGAAGAAAGTTGGTCAAATTTAAGAGATGATTCCTTAACTTTTATTCTCCGTGGCATCATTGAGATACTGTCATCATATTTTAGTTCCACAAGTTCTACAAAATATGTTTTAATAAATGCTTTAGGACATCTTTTGCAAAACAGGCTATTATTCGTCACTTTCACCCTTCATTAGAGCCGAAATATCACAAACTGTTTTACAATTTTTTTTGGTTTTTTTTCGCCAATTTTTCTAGTAGAAAAATCCGCAAACAAGTACCTCTACACTCCAATTTCTTGTTGGTTCTATATATACTGGTGTAATGTGATTGCTGAAATGAAATTTTGAGTGCTTCGTTAAATAGTCGCATTGCCTCAGGCCATGCAGTTGAACAATTGGCGAAGCAAACTGCAGCAGAAGATAACCCAACCTCCGATATACCCGACATTGATACATATACATTTGAACCTTTAGATTTATAACTATGTATGCAATAACACATAAAATAGGTATTATATTCGCAAAACTGAATGCACTTAAGTATGACTCAATACAGTGCATTCAAGGAGGATGTTAAAGTACGAAAATGCGGTTGGCAAGTACTTATCTGATAATTTTGACAAAGCACAATAGAAAACAGTGCAGTCTGCATTATAAAAGTCCGTTACGGCTTCCAAAGACTATACGTGTTATCAGACTGAAGATTTTACAAAAGCTTAACCTAGAGGGTTCTACAAATGGCTAAAAGATTTAATGAGAAGTTTCATAAGATTAGAGATTTTTGGTCTGTTCATCATCACCACTATTCCAAAGTAGTGTTCCAAGACCTGAAGTTTTCCTCTAGGGTGCATTGCTTCAAACAACCCTTGAAGGTTGAATGGTCTGAGGCAGCTTAGGTGCATATCTCATTTGTATGCTGAAGAGACCTGCAGACTGCACTGATCTTTCAACTTAAGGGCGCCACTTTTTGAAGGCTTTGATAGGGTCCTATAAGAATATGAGATTCGGCTGCAACGACCCTGCAATAACTTCCATACATACTTAACTCTTCCAGTTTCGAATTTCACTCAGCAATTTGCTCTTAATATTATTATTGAAGTAAATACAAATATACAAATATTCTCAACTTTCTCATATTGTGATTGGAGAACAACCTAAACAAGCTAAGAAGACATACCATACATTTGTGTTCGCAAAAAAGCGATTTGAGTGGAAGGAACTGATTTTCAGCTAAGCACAGCACAGATTCCAATTTAAGGGCACCGCGGCGTTGTGGCATCATTTGATGGCTGCCGCGCATTGAGAGCAGCAGCAAATGAAGCACATTTATTCAGCGCGAGTGGGATTTGCTGTTTTGGTTTAAAGATAACCCAACAGAATAAGCATAAGACACTTTTAGCACTAGTAAGCTTGCTGACTGACAGTGTGTGAGTTCAAATATCACTAGAGAAATGCCGGTTTAAGGAAAATTGAATGGAAAATAATACCAAAATGAAAAAATTTAAATCAGTAAAAAGTAAATCATTTGTAACGGACACAGGCTGAAGTTTTTGACTCATTCATTACGCTTCCTGTGTCGGCACAAGCAATGCAATTTCGGCTAGGCAGCCACTAAACGTATACGCTCCCTCTCTTGCCCGCACTCTCTTCGCCTCACTACCCAGCCGTTGCTTGCGTTGCGACTGCAGTGAATCAATGTGAGACATCAATATTTTATGATCTATTCTTCCGGTGCATGTCGTCTATGGTCCATAGCAGCTCGCCGCAAACACACAATCGTACGAGCGCTTGCCAATCGCAAATTGAAATTGCAGCGCTGACTGCTCGGCTAGCTTGTCGAGTTGCGCTATAAATTTTACTTTACTCCAAAATTCACACAAACAACGAAAAAAACACATAGTAAAAGCCAAAAATGTATGCTTTGCTATGGCAGTTCCGACGCCTGGCATGTTGGCTTACCGAGTTCGCTGATTTGAGTTCGATTTTATATGGCTTTGAGCTTGAGCCCAGTGTTGTCTATATACACTCCCATACATGTGCATTCGTACTTTTATATGCTGGCTGCGCTTCCTTAGCCTTTCGACTACATTCCATATTCCGGCAATGACACTGCAGCCGGATGTTAATATATTGTCCTTGTTTCCGGCGAGTATTCCGTTGCAAGCTGCTTAGATTTTTTCCAGCTTTGCGGCAATCTGGCATATGAGCTGTGTGTTGTCGCAGGCTTTTTACGGCTAGTCATCAATTTGTTTTGGAAAATAGTTGAATATCTGAACATTACTGACGCGGTGGGAAAAGTTTGGCATTCTGTAATCTTTGGATATATTTTAAGTGATTGGTAAGGAGACATGCCTGTTGAAGGGGGGGTTCAAGGAAGTTTGGTATCGAAGAACTTGATTAGTTTTGTTGAGAAAAATCTGTCGAACATATTTTCGAACACTCTATTTACTGGAAAACTTCGAACCTTGTCATTTTACTGGAAAGAGCAGACATGATTCTCCAACCATTGTTATACTTAATGGACCTACCAGCGTTTTTACAGATCCTAGCTTCATTTCACATCCTTACAAAATCTTCTGCGTGATTAAAAAGCAGCAATACGGAATCTAGTTGAATTTATCATACTTTGACTGCTCTATTGTTTGGCAGACCCAACGTGGGAATTATATGTTAGACCTTGCTCTTCCAGTTGTCGATTACTGCATATGAGAGAGCCGTTTTCTTTGAGGAAACTAACAAAAACGAAAAAAACCAGACAGTCCACGTCTTCTTGTATTTGTACTTAGTAGCAAATAGGCGATGTAGGAAAGGGTGTAGCACCTGTCAAAGGAATCAGTATTAACTTAATTCATCTGCTAAACTTTTTACAGACCCTAGCTCCATTTTCCATCGTCAGAAGATCTTCTACGTGATTAAGATGGAGCCCGGAACGTAATACAGTTTAAATTACTTAGCCTGGAACCCTGGACCCGGAACCCGGAGTTTAAATTACCTTAACAGCTTCATTATTGCCAGACCCAATGGAGGAATTTATATGTGTTTTAGAACTTACTTTCCGAGATACTAACTAAAAGATAGCAAAGATTAGACTTCCTGTATTTATCGTAGTATAACGACAATGTAGAAAAAGAGGCGTGGAAATCCCATTAGGATTACATAATATTCCCTAATTTTCCGGAATTCGATCTTATCGATTGGGAGGATTGCGAAGTCGGTTTCTTTGGAGAGAATAATTGAAAATTAGAAGACATGCCAAAAGCTTATAAATTCTAATCTCAGGATACGTGCTGATAAAAAAGGCCCGTGGTCCCGTCTGTACCATAAAAATTTGTATTTGCAGTAAAATACTAAAGATTCTATGGAATAAGCAATGGACATCAAAGACTTCTTTTGCACCCACGAATTCGATGATCCCAAGTTATTAGTCCTATTTCTACTAAATAAAGTCGTACTTCATGAATATTTCGTTCAATGTTGACTCCTAAAGCTCGAAGAGAGTCTAGTTTATTGTTAAGACTTCAAATAACACCGCAAGAAGTAGTCTAATGATGTTAAATCGGAACTCCTTGGAGGCCATTCAGTGTCACAATTTCTTTAAATAATCGAATTCCTAATTTTTATCGTTTTCAAGTTGCTCCAAGGCAAAATCTGCAAATTCACGACGTTTACAACGGTTCAATGGCTTCAGTTTTTAAGTGAGAAAAATTTTATACGCCTGCAAGCTCAAATCTTTTCACAAAATCAGACGGGTTATGGTATGAGACAGTCCCAGTTCTTGAGAACTTTTTCGAATCGACAAATTGTGGTTTTCGGCAACGTTTGACTGAAGGGCACACTAGACCTTAGGTCGCGGTGAAAACCTCATTTATTCACAAGTATATAACACTTGCATGAACGCCTGCAATATTTTCATTACTTCGAGTGATGTTTTGTCTTATTGGCCCTTGAACATTATGCGAAGAAACGGAGCGATCGAAATTTTCAACAATTCGGGGAATAGCGAACACAGCTGGACGATTATTACGACCATAAAATGGCAAAAGCGCATGAAAAGTTGCAATTGGAGAATGTTTTGATTTGAAATTAAATAATTTGTAGCGATTTTTTTGTTGTATATCTTTCCATGATGAAATTGTTATTATTAGTCAATACAATACGAAAATATCAGATCATGACATATTAGAAATGACCAAAAGGGCACATAGAAATCATATCATTCCTATTGGAGAAGTCGGTATAAGGAATTGAGCTCGAAACTTCAGTAAAGAAGAGAAAGGAGAAAGAATGGAACAAAGCTTCATAGAAAAAATTAGATTGGGCGATGAAAAGATGAGATGAACTCAATAAAATTTTCAATAGCCTTTCACACTTAAAGTGATTATGGGAATAGTCTGTAATTCTCTGAGAAAAAATAAATAGAAAAGCTTGATTATATTAAATAATTTTTGCTTTTTCATCTTAGTGATATTTCTAGCTGTATTTCTGTCAGCGCAACAATAGAATTTTGCTCTCTTCTCAAATTAAAGGAAATCAGAAATTAAGCGAGTTGATTTACAGATGAGTTACTGGAAGCTTTTCTTAAATGTTATAAGCAACTACTATCCTCCTACTATCTACTACAGTTTATTATAATACCTCGTTTGTTCGATTCGCTACTATTTATCACTAGTTCATTTGACACTTCGAAGGCAATTGTCTTATATAGAAAGCACAGCGCCGCCATAGTACTATCAGCTTACCAAAAATCTTATTTGATAGCACAAAGGCTAAATATACATATATATATATATATATGTTTATCCGATTTATCACTAACACACATACACTATCACACATGCATAGATAAAGAATTTCTTTTAATGCAAATATTTAATGGGATACTACATTAATCATAATTTAATGCTTTCAAAGAGCGAATGCGTGAAATTACAGACACACATACAAACAAACCCACACACACACAGCCGGTATCTACAAATTTGCATATATACAATATGAGTAGAGTATGGCTCAACATGTATGATATTGCGGTATTATCAATGAAATTGGTAATGTTAATCCGTAAAATTGTGAGACGCGCCAATGCTGAACATATTAAATTAATTTGTGATTGTGATTTGCATGAATTGAGCGCATAATTTCCTTAATATCCTTATTGCGCGTTACAAACACACATACACACTTAAGCGCACATGCACACTCACAGACATAATGGGTGGCAATGAATTGTTGATATTTCATTTCCTTTTTGAATGACTGTAAGCAAACAAGCCTTTTATGCAAATACTTTCATACGTTCTACATATGCACACACATACACAGTTGTGGGTGTTAAATATAATTACTTGAAATATTGTTGCTTTTGTTAGTGTATAGTTGTATTTTTATGTCGTCAGCTCCAGTTTGTACTATAAATTAAAATTAATGACATATGCCATAGACATAAATACGAGTGCGGGCAAAAATTTAAATAAAATTTTATTGTGGTACAGTGAAGCATTGATATGAGGTGCTTTAGTTAATTTAGACACTTAGAAAGATTTAATTTTAACGAATTTTTTTGTGAAATGTATAACTTTACTTACAGTTGTGGCCTATGTAAGAAAGATTGATGAAAAAAAATTATAAAAATGTTTATTAGGGTGTGTAAAAAAATTTAATACTTTTCGCTTGGTACTTTGAAAATTAGGTGCTTAAACGGCTCTAAGATAGTCTCTCCCAGTATTATATATAATTATATTGTATATTAGGGAGTGTCATAAAAATTCGAATATTTTCCTTTCACTTGAAATTTGAACAGTAGGTGCCTAGACGGCTCTAAGAAAATCTGTCCAAGTATAACTGAGTTATAAAATTCATAAGTAAAAAATTTGATTCAAATGTTAAGATCTCTCAAGCGGTTGTGTTTACGAAAAATAGGAAGCAAAGCTTTTAATTAGTAGGTTTCTAACTAGATAGCTCTTAAACGATAATTACACAATTTTTGGGAAGAAATATAGTTTTTTTTAATTAATTTTTTAAAAACATTTTTGGTAAAAAAAAAATTCAATACTTCAAAAACATAATTTTTAAATTGATTTCTACCGACCTTTTTTAATAACAATAGAGTTAAAAGAAATTTGTATATTTTCTTTGTTTTTGAAAATATGGTTTTTTGAAATTTAATGTACCATTTTCACAAAATTAATTTATCGCTCCATTACTCATAAAAAAAACACAAAATTGTGGGAGAAATATATGTAAAATTTTTTTATTTTTGGTAACAAAAATTTCAAATAGTTACATTCCTCACTTTTCTTCGAAAAGATATTTGCCTTTTGAGTTTTTCAACAAAAACTTTTAAATTTTTTACCAAAAATATTTAAAAAAAATGTATATATTTCTTCCACATTTTTTTGGTAAAAAAAATTTAAAACACCAAACAAATTATTTTTAAAATCGATTTCTAACCACATTGATTAATTACAAAATAATTATTTCTATTATTTTTTTTTTAATTGCCACAGAAAATTGAAATTTTTCGTTCAAAATTCTTTATATTCACGTTTCACTGTATTTTGGGTACACAAAAAATATTTATTTTCCCATTTTATTTTATATTTTTTGAAAAAATTTTAACTCAATGCGAAAAACTTTCAAATTTTTAGAATTCTTCATATCCGAACTTCACTTTACTTCGACTTTTTATTAAAAAAAAATATTTCTTCAGCCATTTTATTCTGTATCATTGAAAAAATTTAATTTTTTTGCAAAAAATTTTAAATTGAAAGTAAAAATTATTTTCTTCACAATATTTTATGTATACAAAATATATTAGTTGCGCCATTTTTTGATATATTTGTTACCAAAATTTCAATTTTATCCATAAACTTTTACAATTTCGATAACTTTTACTATCCACACTTCACTATATTCCGTATATATCACCACATATTGCATATGTAAGCTTGTGTGCTCGTGTAGCTTATTTACAAATTAATTTTTTATACAAAGAAAGTTGCCACACATCTGCAAAATGTAGCAAAGCAGAAAAAATACACATCAAACAGCAAAAAATAGCTCACTCAAACAACCGCAAATTTGTGTACATGCATACACATATGTATGTATATGCACGCCGCTTGTTTGCATAGCAGCGCAAATACACGTGTATATGTGAGTAAATATACAAACCCCACCCACCCACACATGCTGAGAGTAAAGCATAATAAATCAAAAGCAAATATTAACATTGATCTTAAAATAATTTAAATGCCTACAATGAATGGCTGCAGCAGCGGCGAGTGATAGGCAGCACGTTACGTATACGCCATGCTGGCCATGGTAATGATGCGCCGCTAACTAAGGCATATAGGCAGCCGTGCAGCGGTGTAAGTGCTATGGCTGTATTGCTTATTTGCAGAGTTGAATGAACATATAAATACTTGTTTACAGCTTTTCGTCAGTGTGTAGGTGTGCCTATGCGCCATATGTGATAGTGCCGCTGTTTGATTGTGGGTTGATGTGTTGTTAGGGAAATTGAATTCTCGTTATCCACTTCAACTTCAACTAAAATTGTATGCTATCTGTAATAAATGCGCAAATATACAAACACATGCGCGCTGCCAAATAAATGTAATGTTTGTATATTTGTGTGTTAGGCAATGTTTTTTTCCTCAAACTCGCTTCGCTCACATTCCAGCTCTTCAATCACTATAGCATTCTAAATGCTTTCACACAACATGTACATCCGCTTCCGATTGTCCACACAGTGGCGAATAAAATGCTCAAAAGTGTGACTGTCTGTATACTTTATTGGAATGCATTGGAAATTTTCAAGCACACTGTGCATTTTTAGGCAATTTTCTCGAAATCTCGTAACTACAAGTGAAGAATTCAACAGTTCTCTAAATTCCCTTCAAATTAGCTTAAGTTAGACTAAGGTAACTGTAATCAGTTATCTTTTTGAGTGCGAGAGCGCTAAGCTTTCGAATCACGTAATAAAAACTCTGAAGTCCGGAGGTTAAAGTAACTTCTTTTTCGCGGCGATTTCAAGAAGACTAATTTTCAAATAGAAAACTGAAAAACCCCAGAGACCGCTGTTTCGTATACATATGATTGTGAAAGTAACAGCATTATGCATAGTGAGATTTCAGATATCTTATCTTATATTTTATCTGTTAGTTTATAGGTTAGCAATATGATATAAGTGTACAATTTAGGTAATATCTTTGGAGATTGTAGCGTTGTCTCAGACAATGTTTCATTTCCTGTCAAATAAAAATGTTTTCCAAACAAAGACTAGAATTTGAATGTTCAGTTCGTATGGGAGCTATATGATATAGTGATCCGATCAGAAAAATTTATTCAGAGATTGCAACATTGCTTAACCAAGCCAATTTTTGCGAAGAGATATCTTTAAGTGAAAAAGATTTCTATACAAGCACTAGATTCCGTTTGTTCAGTTTGTATGGCAGCTATATGCTATAGTAGTCCGCTATTGGCGGTACCGACAAATGGGCAGGCCCTTGGCAACTAAGTTAGCAACTCTATGCAACAAAAATATTAAATAAAATTGCGTTTTGCGATTAAACAAGCTTTTGTAGTTATAAAAAAATTAAAAAAAAATTAAAAAAAAAATTATTGAGATTCGAAAAAAGTTGGCAACCCTGTACAATAAAACTGATAAATTAAAATATATTTTTTTTATTAAACGGATTTTTGTTGTTATTATAAAATAAGTTAAAAATATTTTTTCAAATTCGAAAAAGGTGGCAACTCTATGCAACAAAAATATGAAATAAAACTCCACTTTTCATTTGAACAAATTTGTATAGTTATCAAATCAAATATTGAGAAAAAAGAATGTCAAATTCGAAACAAATTGGCACCCATATGCAACAAAAGTGATGAAAAAAAATTATTTTCCATGAAACGGGTTTTTGATATTTTCAAAAAATATTGATTTTTTTTAAATTCTAATAAGTTGGCAACTCTTTACAACAACGCTAGTAAAAAAATATTTTTTTTTTCATGAAATGGGTTTTTCAAACAATTAAAAAATGTTGAAAAATTATATTCAAAATCGAAAAAATATTTTTTTCAAATTTGAGAATGTTGGCAACTCTTTACAACAAAGCTAATAAAGAAAAATATATATATATTTTTAAATTTTATTTAAAAAATATATTCAAATTCAAATATAATATATGAGAAAAATAAAATATATTGCGTTGGCAACTCTGGTTTTTAAATGAAAGCCTCAGTGGATGGTGATAAAAGTAATATTCTTCGGTTTTTTGCCTACTCTCGTTGAATAAGTCTTTTCAACCATATTGCCAGCATTACTTGAATGAAAGATAACCACTTTTCTCCCAGTGCCTCAAAACTATTTCCTAAACTGTTTGCTTTGAGCTGTGTTAGCGCTATCGCCACTCAGTTATAACATCATAGGTCAACACTATATCCTTCCGTACCATAACTTTAGCTTTGCACCACTGTATGCAAATCACTTGCAACAATACACAGTTAATACCCTTCACCTCACGCACCAGTTAAACAGCGCTAAAAACTGAAAAAAGGTAGACAGGTTAGGGGTCAGCACACACTTCGCCTTCAACAGCGGGATATTAAAATCACATTGTTTTCACATTGATTTTGATTTTGCTTTTGATTTCGAATTTGATTTGCTTGCTGCGCTGAGTTGCGAGAGCGCTTATGCTCAAATGTTTTTACCACCGCTTATGGGTGTGTGTGTTCCACAAGTGGTGTGGGCATAAATTCGAGAAGCGCCTACAACAGACGCACACAAACTAAATCACCCACTTTTGTATTTGTAGTAATTTTGGAGCTAAAACAAAGTGGAAAATAGCCACCATTTTACTCGCACACATCACTGCCTTCGCTCTCCCGAATCCACCACTTACATGCTAGTTATTATACTTTTCATCCCTAACCCACCTAATCCGCTTGTGCAATCTATTTTATTCTTTTGCCCAACTTACTCGACATTTCAGACGCTCACAGTCAAATGTGTCGGTTTGTTTGTTGATACGTTCGGCAATTGTTTGGCCATTAGAAATCCATTATTGTAGCTGGTCCATTGGCATCCAACGCCTGACCATCTATCTGGCCATACAAACAACCAACCAGTCATTCAGCCATCTATCCATCCTTTCCAACAGCCAACCAGTCATTCATCCGCCTAACCATCTGACGCACTAACCATAGAGCGGCACCAGCCCTGCAAGCCATTTATTCTTGTCTGCCGACCGAGTCTGGATTGCTAGCTGTTGACTGTTGCTTCCTGGCTGCTAGCTGTCATTGCTGATGTTACAGATGACTACGGCGATGATGATGCTGATGATGATTGTCGACAAACATATTGAAACAAATGAAGAACAAAGAAATCTCATTTAGTCCATCGCCACGGTCATGGCGCTGGTGCGGTGTGCGCGCTGGTGTGCCGCTGCGGCAAGGCGTTTGTCTATAACTCGACCAGTGTGTGTATGTATGTATGTGTGAATCTGCCATGCAATATGGCTTGTATTTCCTGATTGTCTCCTGTTATTGCAGCGAAAGTGCATTTCTTGTTGTTGCTGCTTGTTAACTGCACACCAAGCTACACACAGACGCCTTTACCTAACGGCAGCTACTCGTCTGTAGCTAAATATTTGGTAATCAGTGTGTATTGGCAAGTATCTGTCAGTCACTGGCATGCCTTTGTACCCAATTGATTACGCTGTGTTTGTTGTTTCCACTTTTTTTGTTCTGCCATTTCACTCCTCCTGCTGCCGGCTACGGCTCTACGCAAACTTTTTGACTCTGCAAATTTGAGTTCTGCCAAATTAGAAATCAAAATTGAAGTAGATATTTTAATGGTGCTTCGATAAAGTGCATTCGTAGTAGCAGCAATAGGTTCTCTTTATCATGCAGGCGAGTAAGTTGATCTCGAAGGATATGCAATTGGTTTGAAATGATTTTTGCTTGCGAAATATCCAATTGCTTGATGTGATTTGATTTTGCTGACGGAAATTGTGAAAATTGCCGAAAATCCGGCTGAGTAGTTTTATATTTGTAGTCTTGGCAGAAAAAATGGTAAGAACTATTGGCTTTAGCTAAAAAGCAAGTACTTCTATTACTCATGGTTGATTTACTGATTGCGTGACCTCTGCATACGAAATAGTGCTGGTTTTCCGTAATTCTAAAGAGTGAGAAGCTTTGGTGTTATAACTGGAAAGTCTTGCTCCAAATTAGGCACATGAAACTGACGGTGAGTAAATTATACAAGCAGCATCTTAGAAGGTCACTCATAATAGGAAGATGAACGGGGTCATTCAGATACTCCGTCGCTGAGAAGAGATAGTCAATCCAAATCGCGACAAAGAATAGAGACAAAAAATTTCGTTATCAATCCGAAATTCTCCAAAAAGTGTTGAGGAAGGCTGCATTTGTTACTAAAAGTATTATAACTTTAATTAGGATCCCTTCAGGTACAGAAGTTTTATTGTATACCTCAGCTCCTCATATAATATACTATATATATTTCATAGGGTCTCCAACTGGGATACAAGCTTTTTGTTCGAGGCATGCTGAGGATTCCATAACTTTAAATAACCTTCTTCTTCTTCTTTGGATTCCCAAAACCGTTGGTTGGTCTATGCTAAGAACTCAAAACTTCTCCACTTGCTTCTACTCTTTGCAAGCTCCCGCGAGTTGTACATCCAAAGTGCCTACATGTCGTTAAGCACTTGGTCTTACGATTGGATGTGTGCAAAGCTTCCGTTTGGTTTGAGTCTAAGAAAGTTTTTTTAGGAGCATCAACTCAACAATACGAACGACATGGCCTAACCAGCGCATTCGTTAATTTTTTATCCGCTTAGCTATATCCATGCCGTTGTAGATCTCACGCAGTTCGTAGTGTCATCTTCTTCGGCATTTATAGCTCATGTGGACGGCTCCAAAGGTCTTGCGGAGGATAATACTCTTGACTATTCAAAGTGCTTTCTCATCTCGGCTCATCATCGCCCATATTTACGCGTCTTACAATAGAACGGCAATAATGAAAGTTGTGTAGAGCGTAATTTTTATTCGTCGAGAGAAGGATGAGCTTCTCAATTGTCTACCGATACTGAAGTTGTACCTGTTGGCAATAGTTATTTTGCGCTTGTTCTCAAGGCTTAGGTTACTGGAGGAATCTATGCTAGTTCTGAGTTTTACAAAGCCTTAGCTTTTTCAAATGTATGGCTACCAACAATGAGGTTGCTCCTAAGGGGTGAGGAGTCTTTGTTTATGGCCTCCAGGTGCTTTGAGTTAACTTCCTCTACCTCAAGACCAAAATTTTCATTCTCTCTTTTTTTGTGAGCAGGAAAAACTTCGTTAACGATTCTGCTGAGTAGACATATGGTGCCAATGTGATCTGATACCTCAAATAAGCAGGTATTATAAAAAAGCAATAAGCATCGTTGGTATTACTATTATATACAATAGACCTAGTCTTCTTCGGACGTCTTCTAAGACACTTCGTTGTACAAATTTGAAAAGCATGGTATACCGCCTTTAAGATCGTGAAACATATACAGTCAAAACCCGACCAGGTCCATAGTAAAAATCGCCATGCAAACGCATCGTAAACAAACAGCTGTCAAACACCCACTATTTGACATACATATGAAGATCAAACTTAACATGAATATAAAGCAGTTCTAACAATTTTAGAAAAACTACAGATGAAAATCAAATTTCATACCAACACAAAGAAAGGTTTTACAAATTTAAGATCTATATGAACCAGTCCCATCCAAATTTGATCTTGAGAGTACCTTAGCCACTAGCGCACAATTTTCTTAGAACCGCCATTTTTAAACTGCTCTATAAGCGGCACCCAGTCTCCAAAAATTAACGAGAAATAAAATCTGCTGATAATTACGCAAATAACTGTTATTCACTTGAGTGTATAAATACAAAAACTTGTCCGGGCTGATTTAAGTACTCGCCAGCTTTCAACTTCCAACTTCGACTGCAACTCTGGCGACTCTTTCCACGCGGGAGTTTTATGGCCAGCAAAAGACAGAGTTACTTTCGAATTTCGAAGACTGGACATTAAACAAGAATACTAAGACAAAAAAAGTAAATATAAGGACAATAAATATGTATAAGCAGCAAAGCAACAGTGCCTTGGGAGCAGAGTGAAGCAATTGCTGTTGCGGAAAACTTGCACAGCTTCTTGCAGGCTCAGGCTCAGTACTTTATGCTGTTCGCTTGCTGCATCTTTTACTTTTAGTTAAAATTCGCCAACGCTTGCCTAAGCTCACGGCTCGGTTAATGTGTAAGCTTCGCTAGCCAGTGTCGTTGTTGCAGCCGACTCGCTTGTCAAAGTCAAAGTCACAACTAAAGTCCGAATTTGTAAATCTTTTTGTCACACAGCAGCCGCTTTTTGCGCAACAACACGAAACAAGCATACAAGAAAATAACAATTTTCAACAACTACTTGTACACACCAAGCGACAGCCAGCAGTTGGTTTGGTTGGCAACGCCATACAGCAGTGTGTGCGTTAGATTTTGGGCAGACCGGAGCCGTTTTGTGCCTTTGCAAAAGTAATTGCAAACATTTTGTTTTTGTTTTTTGTTCTTGTATTTTTTTCTTTTTTGTTTCCTGCGTCTTTCGTCGTCAGTTGGAAAATTGAATCTTGATTATGTGCGAGGCGAAATTAAGAAAGTTCTTTGCTTTGCGAAACGACCACGCAGTCGCCGGAAGGGTAAGCGTCGGCGCAGTGGCAGTGCAGCAGCGGAAAAAATCTCTTTTGCTCTGTTTGTACTTTAACTCCAAAGCAGTTATGCAGTTAGTTTTGCATTGAAATATTTATGCCTTTGTGACCGAAAGTTCGGACGCAAGCAAAAGGATTACAATTAATGCTAAGACAGCCCGAAAAGCTTGTTGTAAATCGTGTGTGCGTTGGCTAAGAAGGCAGCAGAGTAATTCAAGTAAGTTGACTACTTTGCAAGTATGCAGACGAGCGGCTATAAGTAGCATTGCGCACAATTAATTAGTATGTTGGCGTTTTTCTGGCTGCAGCCACTGTGCTGTGCAACAGACTCATTGAGTTTTACGCCTTCCGCTGGTTATAGTGTTGTTGTTTTTATTAAGCTTTTTTTGCTCATAATAAAATCTTGAAATAAAATGAATTTGTATAGTTCGGTTCATGTGCAACAGGCGTGAGATATTTAGTGCATACGAAGCTTGCCACTAAAGATTGATATTACTATAGGCTGGTGTTTGGGGATAGCTTATAGAAAGGTGGCTTAAAGGCGTATAAATAACGATAAAATTTAGGTAAGCTCCTTATTACTTCTAGTTGCTTTAAACTTATTATTCTGCTGGAATCGTAGATTTCGGTCCATTAAAGCATACATATAACACCTATTCACTCACCTACCAAAATCAAGTTGTTGTATGAAAAACATTTTTAATTGTCAAGATACCTTCACAAAATTTTGCATATATTATTTTCAAAGGCAGCACTATAATCACGAGATATTTCGTTCAGATCCGACTTCTATAACTTATAGCTGCCATACAAACTCACATATCTGAATCAGGTTTTTGTATGGAAAGTTATCTCAAATGACATGATATCTTTACGAAATTTGGCATATTGATTTTCGAAAGCAGCGCTATAATATCCGGATATATTGTTCAGATTGCACAACTATAACTTGTGGCTGCCATACAAACTCACCTACTAAAATCTAGTTCTTGTATGGAAAGTTATTTTAAATGGCATGATATCTTCATGAAATTCAGTACGTATAATTTTTGAAAGCAGTGTTAATAACTCGAAAAATATTGTACCGATCGGATCATTAAAGCTTATAGCTGCCATATAAACTCACCTATAAAAATCTATTCTTGTATGGAAAGTTGTCTTAAAAGACTTGATAATTTCACGAAATTTGGCATATATTATTGTCTAAAGCAGCTCTATAATAAGCGGATATATTGTTCAGATCTAACCACTATAGCTTATGGCTGCCATACAAACTCACTTATCAAAAACAGGTTTTGGTATGGAAAATTTTCTAAAAAAAACTTTCCTAACCTTCTTGACCTTTCTATCACAAAAATTACCGCACAATAACAGCTAAGCGCTGAGCAAAAAATGCCGCAACTAAAATTAAACAAAAATATTTTTGAAAGTATATATTATAGCCACTGAAAGCAGCAGATATTATCCATAGCAGCAACACAATTTAAGCACGCGATTAACGGCTCTAATTTGTGCACATTTTTATTACAATTCAATTATTGCAACACGATTACTTACAATACAGCTTAATAATGCAATAAACAAGCAAGTTTATGATTACCATAAGCAGAAACTAACCGAAAGTGGAAAAAAACTTACGGCAATGGCTAACTACTCACGCCACACTTATGCACACACTGAGCGTAAGGCATGCAATTATGCAACAACAACAACAATTTATTTATTTTTATTTTTATTACAATTTTTCTCGCTTGCAAATGAAAATTATCTTTTGTACTTTATGTGCAAATAAATGGGTATGAATATTTTACGAGGGCCTAATGGAAAAAAGAGGTGAGAGGCTGGCATTTCCGCGCTGAAAATTTTTTTTTTTTTATTTCCTTATATATGTACTTTGCAGCTGGGAAAAAGCGACTGACTTGAATAATACTGCTATAAAATAGTAATTAAATCCTTAATTATATATTAATCGAGCAAAAGATGGCAAGATTATACATTTGTGGGATGTTTTAAGCGATTTAAGATTATAAGTCATTGAATTTTTTTATTAACCATGCGAGAAGTACGCATAATTTTTTCTCAACGTATGAAATAGAATGGATAAAATTGGAAAATAGCAAAGGTATTTCCGGAATGTACTTTAATTCTTATTTAATTCTGTAAATAGATTACATTATCGTACCTAAATGTAAGAAATTTAAAGGGATTTAGAATTAAGTTAGGTTAAGTTAATCTGGTAGGTCAATGAGCTACGTATAGACCAGTTTAGTCATTTGCGATACCAGATAGAGTTCACTTGCTAAGTGCAAGAGGAGTATTCATCAAATTTAGAATTAAAAGTCATTACATTTTTGTATGAATCGTTCGAGAAGTACACATAATTTTTTCGCATCGAACGAAATAATTCGTAGAAAGTTGAAAAACAGCGTTGCTATTGCCAGAGTGAAGAAATGTGTAGAGAAAACAGCGGTTTGACTGATGGTATTTAAAATACTGTAGTCTTTCCAAAGAGACCCGAACTACTCTACACACTTTATAAAGCCAGACTCTTCGCGCATACTGTACACTATTTGAAAGAACCTATCATCGCACTGCAGCTCTGTGAAACTCTACTTTTGCATACACTTTCTCAGCTCATTTAGCTCATGCTCTGTTTATTGCAGTTTGCCAATTGCCAATACACTCTTATTTGTCTACCGCAAATCCGCCTTGCTCCCTATTTTTTTATAACCAAGTTATTACTCTGAAGTATTCCACAGCATATTAGTGTGCCATGCACGTATTTTCAGACGAAATATTATTATTTCTCCAATAACATAACCTTTTGCCGAGCTCACATTAAGCATACCAACACCCGCCTATCAGCACTGATGTTTGCCAGTATTGTAACGGTCACTTGTATACTCCGTGAGTACGTATAGTTCGCATATACATATACATATGTAGCTACACATTCGCATACATATATGGTATTATTCCATACCTCTGTATGTTCTGCATGTGCCCATATCGATACTAGTCTCATCTATTTCTCCCACCTCGCTGCTATTATCATCATCATCAGCGCTGCGTACGTGTATGCTTTGGTTAAGTACTAACGTCCTCATAAATATTGATCTTTGTGAAATTGTCCCAACTTTGAGCATATTATCGTACGACCACAATGCAAGCAATTTCAATGCCTCATTAAATCTTGAGTGTTTGTAAGAAAAGGAGTTGATATGCCTAGACTTACGAATGTGGATGTATAGGAGTGACCAAAAAGGATAACAGCATATTGTAGTTCGTATCATATATTGTTTTTTTTTTTTATATTACAGGCGGAGTATATGTATGTGTGTATGGGATGTGCCTAAGAGCGTGGCTATTAATTATGTGCAATAAATTGACACCTTGGATTTGAGGTTTCAACCAAATTTGACATAGGTATTGCGCTTAATCGCTTTTAAATAAGAAAGCTGTATTGCTTGTGGGTTTTGTTTTTCAGTTACGAAGTTATTTGGGTATATCGCGGGAAAAGATGATAAATGTCCAATAGATAAGGTTAGATGGTTGATCCCTCAGCATGGCAGCAGAATCACACTAAAAGACATTTAAAAATTTTGTGGAGTTCATAAAATGAACACGAGTTTGAAACATATTAAAGACCATTTTCAAAAAGACGCTATACTTGAAGAATATATAGCCGTTCTTAAGAAAATAATATTATTAACTATTTTTTTAACCGAAAATATCCGAATCACAAGCGAACTTTTCGCTTTAAAAGCTAAAGTAAAATTGTCATACTTGAAAAATATGCACAAACCACACCCACTCAAAGAATATGGCAAACAACAAACGTAAATATTATAACGTTAGACTGTTTTCAAATTTTCTAGACTCTTATGTTTGCCAAAAACTTTTGAGCGGCCATATTTCTTTTCAAGTATACACATGTATTTACATTGTAGATATTTGGCACTTCCTTCTTTGCCTATCGCGCTCAGGCAAGACAACAAAAAAGTTATGCTCAACTGCCTAAAGCCTTTCAAACTTTGGGTGCCAGCATCTACATGCTCAGGCAGTTGTAAATATATATCCACACACACACACACACCAAGCCCGCTTACATATTTTCTCATTTAAAATAATCAAGAACTTCTGCAAAGTAGCCTTGGCCGTAACTCATCCTCTAAAACTGGCTGTTATTTGGTACACATACTCAATCAATTTGCTACGCGTAACCGAAATCAGTTGCTGCTTTGGGTAATAAGTTTTTCAGCTATCTTTTGCTGCGCTGCTCCATCTTATTTGCCGGGCAATTTTTCTTTATAACGCACATTTATTTTTAACTTCACTGTGTGGTGAGGTTTTTTTTTGTTACTTTTGTTTACAGTTTTCTATATGTCAAAAGCATGTATGTGCCTTAACCCTGCAGTGCACTAGTGGGGTATGTAAGGCTATTGAGTTTGTAATATTAAATTTCTCAGCAAAAATATGCTTTGCTGCTAGTTTAAGGCTATTAATAGTATTAATAGTTCTACACAAAGTAGAGAAAAAATTTAATAAAAAGCTATTTTGAGAACCAAAATTAAATTCATGACGCCTAAAGGTATGCTAAACATATTATTGAAAACTAAAATTCTGAAGGTTATTGCTTCAGCACACACCTACTTCACTTTGTTTTATAAAATGTTACTTGGAGAATTAAAATCAAACTCATTGCGCCTAAAAGTATGCTACACATTTTACTGAAATCTCAATTATGGCTTCAGCTTAAACCTATTTCACTTTCGTGTCATTAACTAAGTATTAAATATGACTTCCTTTACTGCCTACAAAAAGTGAAAGTCATATATTTATCAGTTGCTGTTATTTAACATATACGCTGTTGTACCCTTTTCGCTGTAGAGCTGTCAAAAATTTGTAAATTTTTTAGTATCTGTGGTATCCACCTACTTTCTTGAAACTGTAAATATAAGCAGCGTGTTCGAATTTAACGAACTGTTTATTTTAACTGTATGCCACATTTTTATCTTTCCAAAACGATTTTTCGTAAAACAAAAGCCTAAAAGTATATATTTTTGCGAATTTCACGCCTAAATGTATACTTGTTTGGGAGACTTTATACTTATAAGAGACAATTTTGCGCACTCGGAATTCTGAGTGTCGGAAAAGTCTCAAAATAGCCGCCGGACTTTCCAACAATTCACAAATTTACAACTTGAAATTATCATAAATGGAATCGTGGTTTTAATGTATTGCTTTTCGCTGAATGGCGTTGATTGTTTGGTGATGAATGGAAGGACGAATATATAAATTGTTAAGTTTATGTAAAATAGGTTAGTCTGATGGTATAAATATGTATGACTTACCTTAGCAGATTTCGGCTGGTGTTTGAGTGGAGAATGCTGGAAATGAAAAGTAGAAAATTTTAAAAAATTATTTTTGAAGGTATAGACAAAATTCAGCATACAATATATATTACACTTATAGTGAGAAGGGTGAAGTAAGTTAAAAATAAATTATAAATAAACTAAGATGAAAGTTTTTACAATGCTTCCTTATTTGAATGGCGCACCCAATATGTATAAATATTTATGATTTATTTATTACTTTATTAATAAATTCAACTTGTTTCAGCTAAGACGAAAGAAAAAGAAGTTGAGTTAACTCTTTCTATTTCAAAGACGCCCACATCTATACTTTAGTATGACAGCTAAGCTTTACGTAGTGTATTTTGAGCGCTGAGAGTTGAGTTCAGCCTCAAAATGTAAAATGAACCGTTCAACAACTACCGATTCCTCGACAGCTAACATTTATGTCATAACATGAAAACTAAACAAAAATTTTGACAGTACTGAAGGTCAGTTACCCACAAATTTCATTGTTTTTGCAGTATTTTGGCATTTATGTCACTTTTTTTGCATGCTTTTTGGCGTGGCTTTGGGTCGAACTTAGTTGAGCTGCCATGACAGCTTTTCAAATGTCTCACCAAACATTCAGGTATGTAAAATACAAACATTTTAGAATACAAAGTTTACATAATAAGCCGCGATTTCAATTTGTGGTGCAATTGTGGGATATATGAATACGTAACAGAACAGTGGGCAAATATGTTATTGTAAAATTATGTGAAATATTTTTAAAAATCAAGGGAGAGGCCGAAAGATTACGAAATACGCCGGCAAAGAACTGACAAGTTGCATGCATCAGCTTCTTTGCAAAATATGGTCGGATGAAAGCATGCTGGACGATTGGAACTTATTGTTCCGAATCCACAAACAGGCGCACCCCACAATCTGCCCCAAATACCGTAGGATAAGCCTCCTTAATATTGCATATGAGGTCTTACCGAGCGTATATCAGTAAAGAAGAATATTAAGGCATAACAAGGTTCAATTTATAAAGTTTGCTGAAAATTTTAAGCTCATTATGATCAAAATTGTATGAGGTAGCTTCGAAAACGTATTTTGTTATTTATACTTTCTTTAAGAGGTACTATGATATTACCCGTTTAGTTTCAATACTCTCTGAGGACTGTGGATTTGAAGTCACTGTACCGCTTAACAAAATTTGACATGTATTTATTTGTGCGAGGTTGTTGTTGCGTAGCGGTGCACTGTTGTTGCTTTCATATCTAAACGCGTGATCAGTTTTGGGAGGCGCTTATACAACATGTCAAACGGATATCCGACAAAGTACCTGAGTGACCGCATGACATGCATTTCATTATGCTTGTATGGCAACAAAACGGACGAATTTACAAGTACACGTAGTTAAGAGTATTAGTGAGGACATAAAACTTACCGTGTACCGTGTACCGTGTACCCCGACTCGACACGAAGCAAAACATAACCAAAATACTCAACTACTAAAACTATGTCAGTAAATTGACAGACATTTGACAGTGGCCTTTTGATAGTAGCTATCTGACAGAATATATTTTACAAGAGCCGCCTGAGAACAGTTATTTGATGGTAAGGATTTGATGACAGACATTTGACAGCAACTGTCTGACAGCATCAGTTTGACATCAAACATTCGACATATGCTTTTTCACATATTTGACAGCAGTAATTTAACAGTTGCGGTTCGACAGCAGTAACTTCACAACAAATTCAACAGCAGCCATTGAACAATAATAATCTGACGGTATTTGAAAACAGCTTGACAGGAGCTACAAGTATTTTTCGACACCTGTTTGACAACAGCCATTTCATAGCAGGTGTTACACAATAGTCAATCAACTGGTGCTATTTGACAGAAGTCTTCCGTAAAAACAATTTGACAATTGAACAGTAGCAACTTGACAATATTCGATAACATCTCTTTGAATGTCCACTTTTGCTCGTAGGTACTTGGCAGTAAGTAGTTCTTCGTAATTGCTATCCAACAGCTACTTTTTGACAGCAGCCCTTTGACAGAACACATTTGATAGCAGAAACAAACTAACAGCGCTCACTTGACAACCAATTTGAAAGCAGCCATTTGACAACAGCCATTTGACAACAGCCATTTGACAGCTGTCATTTGACAATACCATTTTACAGCACCCGTTCGACAACAGCCCTTTGAAAGCAGAGCACAAATACTATATGGAGGTACTAATCTAAAGCATGCAATTAAATAGACATATAAACAGGTATGCCAATATGTAGGCAAATGGCCTAGTAACAAGCAGTTGCCGGAAGCTGCCACAGAGAAGCTGCCACAAACTGCATTGCTCCAAAATAAGCGAAATCGCACGCACACCGACGCACTCATCAGCGGACGTCGAATAAACAGGAGCGCAAACGCCAGTGACACGCTGATACACTCACCGGGTATGCGATATCCCGTAGTACTACATCATTGGCGAGCAGAGACACCAACACTTGCACACACACACTTCTCTGTATGCACAACGGTGGATGTGTGTAAATTTGCTTAGCTGCAGGCACCGATAGCATAGATTGTTATAGCGCATAGCGTTGATGCGCCGTTAATAATGCCGCTAAACGTTAGAGTATCCAAGCTGCAGTGTTGTTTTTGTTAATAGTGTGGCCTGTGAAGCAATTCATGTTTAGGCTGGCCTATGGCGCTCGGTATTTGCGCGTGTAGCGCTGCGTACGCAACGCACCTGATCATAAATACATTAATGCATTTGGTCGAGGCATGTATTGGTGCGCATAAAATGTTTAGAAACAATAAATGCTGTTATGGATTTTACAGCACGTTTACGGTGCGGAATTTTAATGAAATATTTGCTCTAACAAGTAGGTTAATAGCAAATTTAGATTAAATTTTAATCAAAAATGCGGCAAGTGGGGCTTTTATGCGATAGTTGGAATAGAAATTGTTGAAAGTCTACTATATAAGCAAGTTTAAACTGTCATAAATTAAAACTACAATGCGGAAACACAACTTGGGAAATTGTGATTGTAGGCTTAAGTCTTTGGGTTTGTATATAAGTATTTAGTTCTGAATTAATCTTAAAAAATTATGCTTGAAAAACAACCTCTTATACGATTTTTATTTCAGACACTAAAAGAGATCAAAGTTTAATCTTCGAAAAAGTGTCATATTTCTATAACAGATATTTAATCATACTTTAAGAATCAGGTTTCACTTAGTACTTCTATGACCATAGAAAGGCGCATCTTGGTGAGAGCGAAGAGTTCCCTTGACCACCTGCGATTTATCCAGGGCCAGGAGTATCTTGCGACTGCACAGCTGCTGTTAGTTGATCAAGGCTTGCTGAACTGGGCTGAGTCCAGTCCAGTCCAGTAGCTAACTACAAGAATCGAACGGAACTCCTACAAGGCTCAATTTCGCAGTAATTGAGACTAAAGTGCATATTCTAGCAAGCTTATAAGCCTTACAATTTCGTGCAATACCACTGTGGCCAGACTTCCTAACTAGTATAATTTCGATCGTATCGATATTAGAGATCCTTCCACTAATTTCAGCGCACAGTCGCGAACTCAAGGCTTTTAACGCTGCCCTAACATCGGAGGAGAAAGTCAACACCCTAAAGGAGGCTGCGCTCCAGAGCAGAAGATCTACTAGTTCCCAACAGTGTATTCCTTTATCAACTTCTTCTTTGAAAGCTTACCTCCTGTCCTCCAGTGACGCCTTACCTCCTATCCCTCCCTCGAAGTTATGTAAGCGGAGAAGCCACAGTAAGAGCTGGGTTCAGCGATCTGGTAAGCCAACTATTTTGGAATGAAGTCAATACAGGGAAACCGCTCTTTCCTCGATGTTGGGTTTTCGCTAGAGCTACCCGACTTGGATGAGCGCCAGAGGCTTCACATTGGTAGTAAATTCAAATGGAGCGGTCCGATGAGTACATAGTGAGCATAAGGAACTTGAAAATATTAATGCATTATTAAACATAATCTTATTCTCTTGGATGGCTTGACCTGATAGCATAACTACAGCTTCATTAACCCCTCTGGAAAACAAATTTTATGGAAGGTAGGTAGAGTAGGTCAATAATCTAGTAATCCTGCCCAAAGCTCTACCCGATGAGTTTATGAAAGTACAATAACATGAGATTACTTTGGAAAGCTAAGAAAATACTCAGATCTATATAATCTCTTTAGATTTATATTTTTCCACAGTTTCCACGGGGACTACAGAACTTTAGCTCCTCAATAACAAAAAGCTCAAACAAAACCAAACGGCATTCGGCGGTCGTGGCATATTGCCACCGAAGCCAATCATTTCATTACATACATTCTCACTCCACTTACAAACTTGAACCCCCTTGACCATGACAGTGTGCAAATGATTTTAAATTGCAATTCCTGCGGCTTTCAATTGGATTTTAAAACGAGCCAAACGCTTGTTAACGGCAAACTTTTAACAACAACATATAAAGCAAACTTTCAAATAGCTATGCGTCAGTGTGCACCTTCACAAAAATATTTGCACATGTCTAACGGTAAGTGGGCGTGCCGCTTTTGAAAATTTTGTAATTGCATTATTTATTTACACAAACAATTGAGAAATTTTGCCAATATTTCTCGTTAGACTAAACATAGCATTGCAATACCCAGCCAAGGCTTGTTGTTTGTGTCAGTCAGCAATTATGCGCCACTTTGCATACATTCAGGCGCATTGACTTTGTCATTGATTTTCGTTGGAAGGAGCGCGCGCATGGCAAGCCAACATGTGTGCGCGTATATCTACAATAACAACGCCAACAACAACAGCATCGTGCGCTGAGCAATTGGGAGTCGACTTGGTCTTTAATTGCATTTAATTGAATGCAATTTAAGTTGAACCGTTGTTTGAATTGTTTACACTTGTTTATGCGGCAGCAATGTCGCCAATTACTTGCCATCTGATTGGTTTCACATTTCAAGGGAGTTGTGGTGTTTTTTTTTGTTTTGTATTCACAAGCATTCATAGAGTGAGTGGAGTGTAGCGTTATAGTGGAGGCTAGAAAGGTACACATGTCAAAAGCCTTTAAATACCTACATATATAAAGCTAAAATTCATTCGAAAAGAAAGAATTGTGTAAGATGATGGATAAAAATGAGCTAAGGGTGTATTTGAAATACCGTAGACGCGGTAATACTCTTCTAATGGTACTGACGACTTATAAGATGATTTTATAGAGTTTGAATTTTAAAATAATTGTAGAGGGTCGAGTTCCAGAAACTTGGATTGAGTGCTTGGGATCCTTCAGATGAGTTATTTAGTGTGTTAACGATACATTTGAGGTGAACCACTGGCTAATACCATCGACGAAGATATATAAACGTTTAGGCGCTATACAAATAGCATCTTTATTCCTATAGTGATCTGTAGATTCTTCATATTTGTGCCCTGTTTTTTGCAGTTCTCATTGGGAACTCGTGACTTCCAATGAGTATAAGGTAGGTAAGAGTGTAGCCCCAGAGTCCAGAGGCTCAATTAGCACTAAACTCCATTTATTATAGTAAGGCACAGTTTTAAGAAGAATTCTTTAAATTCATTGTTAAAAAAATGGAGTCTAAATTGTACTTGAACATCACTTCCAAGCTAGAAAAATTCTATAAACCACAAGCGTTGAATAAGTAACCCCGATTGTGTCATTATCGCAAGTATTTAATATCAGTTAGCGCAATCGTAAATGGCTGCTGATGATAGACGAAACGGTGTTTTAGCCTTTTTGGACCGAGACAGCGGTCGAATCCATGGATATTAGAAAGATGAAAAAATGCAATAAAGTCAGGTGATTCGTCTCTTGTTTTGGAAAAGAAATGGCGCAATTAATAAAAACGAAGACAGCTTAAATAATATATATGCAGTAGCGCTTCTCTTTCCATGACAACGATCTAAAGTTGGTTGGAGGAGTTTGAGCATGGTCGTTGGTGTTTGACTACGCCCGGTTATGCCGAAAACAACTGACACGGAAAATAGCGGGACAAAGAACACGGATTATAAGAACACGAATTGAAGACGTTAATGCGCCTAAAATAGTGTGTAAGTTAATGACGCGGGATCGCTCCTACAACAATCGGGTATAAGTATCCAAAACGGACTCAGAGTTTTGTCTGACCCAATCGAAATTACTTCAGGAAATCACGACAGTCGGATCTAAGTACTCGGAAAACACTCGAATTTGTATGCGGCCAAGGACTGTTAATTCGACAGCTTCCTCAAATTACTTGTTTTCATACTTGAAAAGCCACCCAGTGGATAGAAAGTATAGTGGAATAATATGGTATTTATTGCCATGGAGGACACTGAACAAAAATGTGAGTGGAATAGGAAGACTATCGGTGACACCGAGGCCTACTTTTCAACCGATTTCCGATCTCCAGATGGTTTGAAAGAGCTGGAGCAGTGCTGGGTTAACTTCATCAACCTATAAATAAATAAGTCGTAATTTGCCAAAAATTTCGTTTAATTTTATAGTCTAAGTGTCTATCGGACCAAAAAGCCAAGTCAAAACCAAGCATTCCTAGTCTCGAATTTTTGTGCAGTCAAACCCAACCGTATATTGAAGCTGAGGCTTATGTGCCGAGTCTATTGAAGTCTAGCTCTACCAAGTTAGTGAAGAGTAAAAAATTGTTTAAGGAAAATATGTCTACAATCGAATAGAACATGACACTGAAATTCTGATTTTGCAATCCAACAATCTCACTGACACTAAACTGTAAGTCATCGCAAGATAGTTGCCAGAGACAATAGACGCTAATAAGAATCTACCATTGAACTGTGCGCAGCGCTTGTTAGGCATATTAAACATTCACTATATACATATGTATGTACATATCAGGCAGACACTATTTGCGCTTCATTAATATTCACTAAGTATTAAACAATTAATTACGAAACAATTGCAAGTGGCAACACCATCACACGCACAGCGCTGAGAAGCAGCACAAAATAATTGAAAACGCAGGCAAATATCAAGCAAAAAACAAAGCAAGACGGCAAATATTGAAGGTGCAGCAATGCCAGCTGCATTTGACTTTCGTCAAGCAACTATAACAACAACAGCAACAGCAACAACGACAATCGCAAGCTGTGCAAATAAGGCATGAAACAATAAGTGCAAGCCAAGTAGAAGATACTCGAAAACAAATTGACGGCATTCGATGAATGCGCAAATGAATGACGCTATAGACAAGAGTCATGCAAGCAAACGCAAATGAGTGTGTGTGTGTGTGGTGGCCATCTACCAATGAGTGCGTGCGTGCATGAGCAATTGAATAAGTGAGTGATTGCCCATGCAGCTATGCTATTTTGCATTTTATGGATACACTTGCTGGCGCAGACAGTAAACAATTTCACATTGTTGTTGTTGCTGTTTGTTGCTTGCTGCTGCTGCGGTAACTGCGGCTACGACGATTGCCAACAGCGTGATGGCTGGCCATAACCAATGATGGACTGTAGCAAACAGCAAGTCACAGGAGACACATAGCGAGACGAGATGTGTTGCTGTATGCATTGTACAACAACAACAAAGCTGGAAAAATTAAATGCCAACAAACAGGCAGGCAGGCAGTCAGACAGACAGCAGAGATAGTCAAAGCAGCCGACAAACAATTGTTACTGATACGCAACGGCAGGCAAGGTAAGACAACAAAAGGGTTAAAGTTGCGTGTCGTTGTATGTGTGTGTGTGTGACGCTGTGTGTTCAACGGCAAGCAAATAATTGCAAACGCTGCGTTTGCTTATAGAAAATACTCTTGAGAATTCCACAGCGCAAATATTTCGCACACGCACACAACAACAATACAACAACAAAGCACAACAACACTTTTGACAAGAAACGGCGAAACAGCTGGACGCATGCAAAATATATATTTGACAGTAACAACACAAAGGATATTAAGCAGCAAGAAATTGCTTACACATATGCGGCAGGTGGGTGGGTGTGTGTGCGTTTGTGCTTGTGCGTTGCGTGTTCTGCACGACAGACAGCCAGACAGACGGCCCTGCTGATAGGCAATACGAAAGTTCGCATGTAAGGTTGCAGGGGTGCAGGCTGGCAGGCTGGCAGGCAGACACAACACGCCGTTACAGCATGTTTGCGCCACACGGCAGTTTGAGTGATTGAAAGGCGCGTTCGACAGATGCGCTAACATTCGGTCAGACAGACAGACAGTCAGAGTTGGTTGAGGAGCAATGACAATTGACTGTGCAGCTCCACTCCACTCAACTCAGCCGCGCGCTCAGGCAGGGCTCAGCTGGGAGTAGCGACACACCGCACGACTATGCAAATGTAAATAAAATTTCCAACTTCAGCATGATTGACTGTGCGGCAAATAACAATAGAAACAACAAAAACAGCAAACAGCAATAATAATACAAATAAACAAGTATAATGCGATTTATTTACTGCTGCCGCCCCAAAATTTAATTTAATCATTTCAGACAATGCTAAATACATACAAATTTAATGACAATTGACAACACAATGCGGCAACATTTAACGAAGTTGCTTGCGATATGCTGGATATGCCCATACTTCGGCATATTTTCAGACGCAAAGTGGTATGAAAGTGAGTGCTAAAATAGCAAAATGGCAAGCTTAAAGATGTGGAGAGTCGAAGCAGCTTGAAAATAAAACTCTGAAACTCCAAAAAAATTAAAAGTAAATCGAGTTTTATTGGTGAGTCAAACAAACTATATGAGATGCACTAACCATATTGGAAAAGCCTCTGCGAAAAAGTAGATTGCTGACATGCCTCAGGCATAACCTCGCAAAGTATCCTTCTCCGTGAGTTATCTTAAGGATTTATATAAAAGGTGGACATTGAGCAATAAAGATATACTTTCAATGCTGCTTAATTCTCACTTTCCGGGCAATACATCCCAAAAAGTGGTAGCTCTCGAAGTGCCGCAAGAAAATGGTACAGCCTTGCCGGCCTTCTGGATGAACGGAATAAGACTTGAGCGATGACTCGCTGAAACCATTCAAGTCCTCCGGGCCCCACGGCATCACACCAGCGCAGAACTTGCTATCTAGCTGTCATGTAACTAGCTAGCAGCCTTTTATGCGAATTGGGTAAGACTGGAATATATTCATTTCGACTGGAGGTGAGTCAGAATTATGTTGAACCTGAAGACTGGTAAGGGCACCCACGTCACGGGCAAGGACTTAAGGACCATCAGCCTCTCCTCTTCTATACTGAAAACTTATGAAAGGCTAATAGACTGACTCATAAAGCGACGCATTCCACAGCATCAACTCTAAGAGCTCAAAGCGTTTAACGTAAAGGTTGGTTGGTGGATACTGCCATACATACTAATGAGCCAGGACTTGAGGAAGCCTTAAAATACTCGCTGTTGGAACCTTCCTTGATATTGGGGAAGCTCTAAATAACGTCTTGCCGGAAGCTCATGTATCGAACCTCATTTTCAGTCTTCTGTGCAACATATTGATTGTGACGTACTTCCCTTCAATGGATCTTGAACGTTAACGACCTACTGCCATGGTTTTATTTACTAGGAGATACAAAATTCTACAACACTGCGGCGGATGGGATTAACCCGTTTGCAACCTGTGGATACAGTGAAGTATTTAGGGATTGTCCTAGATAGGAAGCTCTCGTGGAAGTCTAGTATTGAGTAGAGAGCAAAGAAGGCATCAATTGCCTTATACTGCTGCAGAGGAGTCAACGGTTTAGGTCTTTGTGTGGTGTAGAGCTCTGGAAAAGGTCACTCCAACCATGGCTCGTAATGCCATTTGGTATATATAGCCTTAAATATCGCTAAAAAGTGCAACCCCGAAATCTGGGTTTCTAAATGAACGCATGTATAGTGGAGTCATCAGACCAAACTCTGACGGCTTCTTACTTTGTTATAAGACTAATATGGATGAAAAGCTACAGCGGAATCGCAAGCAATCGTAAGGCTGATGAGCTGGGAAGAAATGGTATTATAGCTCTTTGCTATCAGTGGAGTGGAATGGAGACCGTGGGGCTTCGCGGTAACTTGGCCAGCGCTGGGCTACAAACGGCTCATGTGCTGCCGCAAGATACTTTTGTCCCAATTCAGAGATTCATTCACCCCTTTTCTCTCAGTAGTGCTAGCCTCTTTCTCGTTATGGGAGTTGTAAGAAGCCATTGGCGTCCATATTGTAAGCTTGTGTGTAAGCTTGTGACCTTCCCAAGCGACCCCGTTCGCTCTATCGGCTCTTGAAAAGTTCCAAGAAGATCCACCATTTTTGAGCCTAATTTCAAGGATGATTTCCATTTCCATTGTAAACAAGCAAAATTACCGCATTTGGGATGAAGAGCAACACTTTGGTGAGCAGATAACTTCACGTTTTTGGAAGGTCGATTGGCCACCAGGAACTTGTGATATCAAGCCGTTAGACTTTTTTTCTTTGGGGATATGTAAAGTTTAAAGTCTATGCGGACAATCCTGCTTCCATACAGGCTTTGGAGCAAAACATCACTGGTGTCATTCACACAAGCCAGTCGAAATGCTCGAATGAGTAATCGAAATTTGGTCTCAACGGTTGGATCATCTGAGATGTTACCGCGGTCAACATTTGAAAGAGATAATCTTGAAAAAAATGCCAAAGAAGGTTCTTTTAAATGGTAATAAACATTCCTTATTAAATTTAAAGTGGCTGTGTGTGTTTTTTTTTTAATATAGGTAGGGAACCTATTTAAGCTTAAAGCACATCGGATGAATTCTAATGGGATAGTGCCGCCATTACAAAGCCTTTCCTATACCAACGTCAATCTCACCTACACTGTGGTGCTTCCTATAGATAACAGAAGAAACTCTGATTATCAAATATGGGCGGTATAGCCCTAGCAGCCAGCCTCCTAGCGAAAATGCGAGCATACAGCTTAAGGTGTAACAAGCTACCACGTACCTATTGCTCGATCTCGACCAGTTCGACAACCAATTCGTGAGTATTTAATTGTTAAGTAAGCAACGGAGGGCCAAAGCTCACAAAGAACTTTTGTATCATAAGATGATGATACCAATAATAGTTCTATAGTCCAAATAGACGGTATATTTCGACAACGGAAAAGATTTTAGCAAAAAAATGCTCAGGCTATTGCAGACATCTATATTTTTATTGGCTCATCGCAATAAATTGGTTGATATCTCTTCACTCTAAGTATTCAGAGGAGCCAGTTCGTTTATCTATCCAAAGGGGATTAAATAGCAAAACTTCGCTGTGCGATTAAAACCTTTACAATGCTGTGGGCATCAGTGAAATTAAAAATGTGTCAGTGTCCAACATAAATCATCCCCATATTATCAATATCATTATATAATTATTTCCGCAGCAAGACATTTGATACTTTTAATATCTGCTCACCGCAACGCAATTCAATTATCGCGCTCATTATGGAAATAAGTCGGTTTTAAATTACACTATTGCCCCAGAGCTATAGCGCAGCGGAAATCAATAAATAAGGAAATGAAAAATTGCAGTCACAGCAAAACTGTAAATTCTCCCCCGGGACAATTTCGCTCACTACTTATGCCACATAAAAAATGCCACAAACCACGAAAGCCTCCAACGCCAACTTTTGCACTTAATTAAGCCGCTTGCATGTCACTCAAATGACCTTCAAACATAATTTTTGATTGCTTTGACAAGTTCGTACACTAGTCAGCTACAACTACAACTACAGCCCTGCAACTATGTCGGCTCACCTGCAGGCAAATGCAGGTGAAATGCCAACACAAAAACGTTGCTCACAAAAAAGTTTGCATAAAAGCGGAAAGCGGGAAGGCATGTATGTATGTATGTGAGCATTTGAGGCAGCAGAGAAAAGATGAATTCATAAATTGAATTCACGCAAACTGGCAGCTGTCAATGTCAGTCCGTGTTGTCGTTGTCGTTGTCGCAGTCGCCGTTGTTGCACAAGTGATGCTTTTTCATAGCATACCACAAGGCGCGCGCCGCCAAGCTCGGCCAATATGCAACTGACTGACTGACAATTGTATGCAGCAACAGCAACGAGCATGAATGAGAGCTTAAATGTGGGGGATGGGTTAGCAGATGGACGGGCCACCGCCGTTGCGGCAATTTGTGTGTGGAGACTGATTTCGCAACACCCGACAAAAAGTTTTTAATTACATTACGAAACTGTGTAACTAGTGAAAGCGGAGGCGGTGAAAGGCGCTGAGTAGTGCAAGCGCAAGTGCAGCTGTAGAAGTACAAGTAGTTGTAGTTGTAAGAAAGGGCTTGACGTCGAAGATGGCGCTGCTATAATGAGGCAAAACCTTTGCAGAGGCATGCAATGAAAAGTGGCGGCGTGGCGGGACGCACTTGGACTTGTCATTAAAGTGAGTTTTGTTTTACTTTTTGCCTCACCTTTTCATTACCAACTTTTCGTTGCAAGGTTGTCTTATTTGTTGCCTTTTGAAAGCCGTAATTGACATGAATTGATGAGCTGAACTGCGTCGCTCTGTCAACGTAATAAAAATTAAAGAACAAAAATACCTTTAATAAAGAAACGTCAGTGTAAATGACATATTTTTTGTTGGCAATGTGTTGCATGGCAGAAGGGATCGGTGGCACTTCTTTGTAAATGATGTTTGCGAAGTACCTATTAAGAGCACCTATAAGCATTACGTTCCATATATGTGTTTCAAGAAAAATACAGTTGTTGAAGACGCCACCGTTGGCCTCGTCTGGCATCACTAACATCGTTCGGCATCATCTGACTTAGTTAGAATCGTTCGGAATAGTTTCGAGTCATCCATTTTTGTTCATGACGGCTTCCTTCGTTAGTATTCAGCAGCGTCTGGTATCTTCCAGCAGAACCTGACATTTTTAACACCGTCTGACGTCATCTAGTTCCATATTTAAAGTCCGGCATCGTTTTAAATCATACGTTTTTGTTGGTGTCGCCTTGCTTTGTCAGCAGCCGGAATCGTTTGGTACATTACAGCAGGATCCGGTATTATCGGTCGTCCTTAACTTTTTTCGGTGTCAACTGGATCCGTTAGCACCGTCTGGAATAGTTTTGAATAGTCCATTTTTGTCTTGCTTCGTTAGCAATCGACATCGTCTGATACATTCCAGCGGGATCCGATATTATCTAGCATCCTCGATAACGTCTGGCGTCTTCTGGCTCCATTAGAAACGTCCGGCTTCGTTTTGAATTGTCAATTTTTCCATTATCTTGAATCGTTCAACATCGATACGCATTGTTGCCACCATTCGATGTCGTCCACCATCGTTAACATTGGCATAGTTTGCATCACTAGCAACGTCCGTCGTCACATGGCTCCTTTATCTTATGCATCTTATTGCATAGGCCATTTTTATTGGACTAGTCTTTCCTAATCAGCATTATCCCTTATCGTTTCCACTTGAGGTAGTCTGATATCATCCGGCAGCATTTGATATTGTCTGGAATCCTTCAAATTGATTAACATCGCCTAAATATGTTGGTATAGTGCTATATTGTTATCATCTCCCTTCTTCGTCTGATATAATTTGACTTTATCCGGCATCTTTTTTGAATCAGCCAGCTTTGTTGACATCGTCTTACATCAGTAGTTTCCGACAACATTCGGATTCGTCCGATATGTTCCGGTATTGCCAGGTATTATTTGATATAGTTCGGCCTTGCACCATTTCGGTATAACCTGGCCTCATCCGGCATCTTTTTGAATATCGGTAGCATCCGAAACCAATTTAGACTCGTCCGGTATCGCCTTGCATTATCATCATTTCAGTAGTTGTAGCATCTTGTTACATCGTAACCTTTTTTTGGTATTGAAAAAACTACAGAATGCAATATCTACAGTATAGTACAAGTATACGGCTCACTCAACGTATGTATCTAACCAACTTTCTCTAAAGAGAACTCATCTTGAACCACGGATCAGCCGGAATCCTTCATTTTGTCTCATCAAATGCTCGAATGATGTTTTTTCATGCCTCTTTGAACCTCCAGACACCCCCTTTTATAGATTTTAGAAAATTTGTAACTTTCTAAAAACAAAAATGACAATAAGGCCCTGTATTTATTTAATACGTGGAAGAAGATACACATTTTTTGAGGCCAATTGGAATGTGAGATACTCGTGTCACTGTCGCATGCTTAATAGGTGTCTGTCAAGCGAGTTTTAATGTAACGGTAAACTGTTTAATTTCAATGTAATTTGAGCTCAGCAAAGTTTTCAAGTATTTTACTAAGAAGTAGAAGAAATGAAGGCGAAGTAGAAGAAATGAAGGAAAACGAAATACGAAAGAATAAAGAGACAGTTCAGAATCGATATTGTAAGCAGCATGGCGCAGTATTCTATTTTTTAGTTCCGAGAGTTTTGCTTGATGAGTCAAGTTGTCCAGAGTTAAGTACTTTCTCTACTTCTAAAATTCGAATAACTTCCTTTTAATAGAGCTATGAAGAGTGAGAATTTATAATTGCTGAAATGAGACATTAAATTTAAAAGCGGATTTCAAAATTACTAAGCTTCCTCAATAGTCAGCACACCTTCTTAGGTCCCTTAATAACTATATATAGGCTCCTAATGAGCAAAGCTACAAGTTTTCAAGTATTTTTGAAATAGCATTTCGCGATTTTGAACAACCTGGAGGTAGGACCATTAGCATTTATTGCATTTAAAGTACAAATGCAGAATATCAGCTACAATATAATATGTAGTAACATATTTACTGAGGCGCCATCTAGCGTTTGTAAGAGTTAGAGGAACACACTACAGTGGCTCCATAACGCTGCCTTGGAATTATATAAAGTTGGAAAGCCACACATATAAATACATTAATTTATTCATACATATTTATATATACATATATCACATATACACACTGATAGTCTAACTTATTTGGCGGCGGGCACTCTATTCTACGAACACACAGTGTCACAATCCATAACCATTTGCTACATTTTCCAGTTTGCATATTGCTCTGAGACTACATTTTACACCACACCAGCCACTTGCTAGTACACGCCAGCAGCCCCTCATATAAATGGAGATAAATTAATCTCGCTAGTGTCAACACTTCGAACGGTCCCTGACCGCCGTCGGCGCACAAACGCCCGCGCACATACTCTATGCCCCACGCGCGCACCGCTTTCGCCGCAGGCGTCAATAGTCAAGTGAGAATTCACGCCAATGCCAACCCAAGGTTCCGGCTATGCATTTGTATATGTGTATGTATGTATGTATGTGTGCGTATGTAGTCAGCGCGCCTGCAGCAGAGAGCAGAGCCTTGACAGCAATATTGCATTGCAATTGTTCGCTTTGAACAAATAAATTAATCGCGTGCAACAGCACAACAAAACGTCACAAAATACAAGCGCAGATATCTGCAAATACATTGAGACACATTGGTGTATATATGTGGCTATTGATACATTGCGAGCGCTCAGAGACGCGGCGTAAATGCTATTGTGTTGCAGGCGTAAGTACTTGGCTGGCTGGCTGGCTGGCTGGCTTATTGCTGTCGCTTGCCTTGACGGTGGTAACAATTAATAATGGCTGTAGTTCATTGCACGCATTCATATTGATTACACATACACACACCCACTCACATACATATACGCAAACAATTATATGATAATGGGTATATCAATAAAGCTAGAAAATTGTGGAGAAAATAACAGAAATTTATTTGAGCTATGGATTTGGAAGTGAGTTAGGCTATATATGTATGTGTGTATAAGATTGCATGTATGTATACATTAGAACGATATAAGTATGTGTGTGTAAGCGTGAGTCAAGCAACTATATTATCTATTGTCATCCACGACTAATCCAGCCATCGAACCTTTTAGACACAGCAATACTCAACCACAAATGCTGGGCATTACCCCTCAACCATTAACACACCTTCCCCCACACACATTCCAACGTTATCACAGCATTGCCCACACACCCACACATGCGCAATTTATGCCCACAAATCATCATGAAAATGATACCTTATCAAACATTCATTTATTTATAGGAATCGCTCATTCTTTCGACGTTCATAATAAGTTTGCGCATCCACCCCCCGCCGCTTATCGACGCCAATTTTGCAATTTGCCGCAGCCGCTAGCCACACAGAGACATACATACATACAGACAGACAGATACAGACAGGGGTGCATACTAAGTCAATATTTAGTTTGCAATTGTTATTCAGTGCAGGCGCACCAATCAATGGCAGCTCACTTACTTCTGCCAACCAAGTTGCATAGGTCTCCACAGTTTTTGTTTTTGTTGTTATTGTACGCCTGTAAAGCTCATACTACGCCCCTGTCCTTACCCTGTTCTTCATAGGCATTAGTGTGAGTTGAATGGACTTGTAAGTGATATGCGTTGCTCGATTGTTGGCAGTAAGGATTTTCAGTTCCAATGCCTTATGTCAGCATAATGATGTTGGCTGAAGGATAATAAAGTTGATATTTGTCTTCGGATAGTAATTATATGTTTAGGAAAAGGCGCAGCTGGTCAACGATATGCATGCGAAGTGCGTGCCGAGGCTAAAGTGCCACTTTTATTGAATGAAGATGGCGGAGTTCATATATTGAGAGAGAAGGATATTAAAGGGGTATGGAAAATATTGAAACATTAAGCTTAAATAGTTTATAAATTTAATGAAAATATCACTTATCAATAATTATCATTTTCATATACAAAAATTTTTTATATAAAAAAATTTGATTTTGATTTATCAGTTTCTATGTTAGCTATAGAGTTCCAACAAATGAGCAGCTTCTTGGGCAGAAAAGGATGTGTGCAACATTTAAGATTGCCATCTCAAAAACTGCAGGGTTTGTTCGGTTCTGTATGTCTGGAACGCGCGTATATTTGGATCAGTCCGGGTCAAATTTGATCATCTGCAAGATCTGAATATACATGATCAGAGCGAACAGTGGATATACAAAAATATATATAAAACTGAAGGGCTTATTCGATTCTGTATATCTAGACAGCGCAGCATATTTGGACCAGTCCGGGTCAAATTTGATCAACTGCAAGATCTGAATATACATACATGATCAGAGCAGATAGTTCACATATGTATGTACATACATATATTTAGCTCCGAAACTGCGCTAACTTCTCAGCTTTTTGCTCAGATTGCTCAAACACCTAACTTCGACTAACTCTGCTGCTGCTAGATTAAACTAATGATGTAACTATAGCGGTAATAGTTGTTTTTGTGTTTATTGCTTGAACCTAAACGCAACAAACGCTCCCTTTCGCGCTAAGTCCGACAGCTTGCACAACAAAAATTAGTCTTTATGAGTTTTTGCATCACAGCGATACACAAGAGATTGCGCAAATGCCACAAAACTGCACAGACTTCTGCTTGTGTGTATGTGTGTATGACTAACAGCATTCTTTAAACCCTTGCTAAGCGCAGCAATACGGTTATAAGAATGAAGTTCACGCAAATGTTGCATGCAACTGACTGTCGCAAATAGTTACGCCAGTTGTGGCCATAATTCGTTGCCTACTTGCAGGCGCAATGAGAATTGCGATGGAAACTATACTCACTATATTCACTGCATTGCATGCGTGTGTGTGTGAGTGTATGCGTGCTTAGTAGTCATGGCTTAAGGCACTATTTGTGTCATTTAGCGCTACATAAAGTTGCCACAACAAAATACTATCTGCTACTTTTGCAGATATGCCACCGCACTTGCCACTCCCCACAAATAATAACCCGCACTTAATGAGTTTGACACTTTGCATGCGCCGCATACACACTCACATACATATATCAACTTCATGCTGCAACTTATTTACAAGCACACATGCTTACTTTTTACGCACTTGCTTAGGAGTGCTTAAATACTTGGACTGGACTCATAAAAAAGCGCTCAGCAGTTAGGGTTTGCAGTGCTAAAAACCAGCGCCTCGTAAAAGAGAAAAACTGCGAGTAATGTTGCAAGCAGCTCACAGACTGCTTTACTTGCTCAATATATGTGTTTGTGTGTATGACCGTATGTGTGTGTGTGGGTGCGCCTCTTTTGCTGCTTGTCGTTTCACTTTTTGACAGTTATCAGCCCCCGCTGGAGCTTGCGCCAGCGCTCGCCATTTGTTTATGCCCAAAGCTCGTTCATTGCAACGCCGCACAACTTGCAACATTTTGTGCATTTTGTTGTTTTGTGGCATTTATGCAGTGCATTTGCTGCATACAGTAAACTTTTGTGGGCCCAAAACTTTTCTTTGTTACTTCCAAACATAGATTTTTAGTTGCGACAACAACAGCAAACACAAACGCTTTACAAAAAACAAACAAACAAAGCGACAGCTGCAGCCATGCCAACATTGCCAGCAGTTTGTGGTCACTTTTACGATTTCCTACACTTTACTACAACAACAAATACGTAATAAAAACTAAAAATGAAAGAAAATAAAGCAGAAGTTCCACAGAACTTAAAAATATTACTAAACCACCAACAACAAGTGTGTAAAATACAATAATAGCTGTTGCATGTGGAGTTAGTTGTACAGTTCACCCACATATATTCACACAAGCGTAGACGTGTGGCACTTTACTCTTAACCGTTTTAGTGGCAGCAAATTTTAGTGACAGTTCGACTATCGAAAATAGTTTGGCAATTCGAGGCAAACGAAATCTAAGCAGTCAGAGGAGACTTGGTCGGTGTGTGAAATGTGCCGAACTGGCAAGCAGCGTTGGAAAAAATAAATAATTTGTATTGAATTCCTTGAAAAAGGAAGGACCTCGAAAAGTTAGATGGTGGCTATAATCAGTGTACAGTCGCTATAGTTAGTGTACAGTGTAAGTAATAGGACTGAAAAAAATTAATAAAACAATCGTTACATTTCTTTAAAAACTTTCAAAATAGGCTCTTTCAGGACGTGAAGCCGTCACGAAAGGCATTCTCCGTTCGAGGGGTATGCTGCTTAAGTCCCCTCTGTCGTCTCAAATTGCTTGCCTTTCATCGGCCTTTTCAGGCAAGGAAGCAAAAAAAGGTCCAGGGAGCCACATCTGGGCGCGACTGCAGAAGCGTTGGGATGCCGGCCTTTGTTAGGTACATAGCTGTTCATAATAAAGGCGGTGTGAGCCGGGTCGTTGTCGTTGCAACTTCCAATCGACTGTGATGTCTTGTCAGACCCGATTGACCTTTCGTTTGAGTCTCTTGAGGACTTCAACGTAAAAAGCCCGTTGCGTTGGCGGTTTGTCCAGGAGGAATAAATTCATGGTGGACGATGTCTTTGATGTCCAAAGAGACAATAGGCATCGTTTTCACTTTGAATTTGCTCATTCTTCCGGTTTTCATCAGCGACCTCTTCCCGGCCCTCCAAAAAGGTCCACTTCTTGTTAAAGCAACATCTGGGTAAGCCTGCTTGATCATATCAAACGTCTCTGTCGCAGAATTTAATCGCGTACCTCTGCTCTAACGAACGCTCCATTTTCGGCTTGCACCACTCACAGGAACACGTGGCGCGAAAATGTTTGTCCTGACTCCCAGATGCTCGGAGACAACTGACCAGCAGCTCGTTCGTTAGCTGGGAACGCCCTCTATCTAGTCCAGTCCAGCACGCTCCGAAGTACAGTCGCGGCGGAAGAAAATCAGTCCTTATACTTTCCGGATAAACCCTGACGCTTGGTATTCCCACACCAACCAAATGTACCTGCCTGTATTCAATTCAATGAGCTCACCACCCAAAATTTTGCATAGAAGACGCCACCTTTCAGTCACAACGCCCAGCGAAAGAGCAACGCTGCGCCGCATAACGAGTTTAGCAGCTTTTATGAATAAAGCATGTGACCGACAGTGAGACAGCTGCGCATGCAACGCTGAGTGACAGTTGCGCGCTGCTTTTATGCGGATGCTAGACCCAAAAGTATGCAAAGCCGTTAGATCGCTATTGTTGTTGCGGTAATTTTTCGCTGGGCGCTGTTGTTATTGTTGTTATTTCACAAGCCATTATACGTTGTTGCATGCAATGCTTGTAATGGCAGCGATGGTTGTTGCTGCCCTTATTGTAAACTTTGTCAATGCGGTTGGCGCACAGCTGAGCAGCACAATTTAGAGGCGTCGAGCCTCTAGTCGACCTCAGTGTGGCAAGTATATCTATATGCAACACCAACGTTGCCTAGTTTTCCGCGTGGGTGTGTGTGTGTGGGTAGGAATTTGACCGACTAACAATTGCAATCTTTTTGCTTTTTATTTTATTAGACTATTTGTTGCATGGCCGCTTGTTGGCAGTGACAATTGCACAAGTGTAAATAAAAAGATGCAAGGCCATTTTATGGCACAAAATAAAAGTGAAGAGCACATAGTTGAAGTATGTTCAACAACGGAAAGTTTTAAGGCAGAATAAGCAAAGTCTAACCCTCGCAGTCGTGTGTTCTTTTAGATGTAGTTAAGTCCAGTAGTTCCAGTCACTTTCTTCGACCCATATATTCAACCAGAGCTCCTTAAATCTATGAAGACGGAGCAAGTTAATATTCGAGAGGTCTCAGAATACTGAGTAACGTAGTAAAATTGTCAAAAACATTGGATGAACGATCTTCATAGAACATTAAATTGATAAATCGAGTCACGGTACCAATTTTATGTCTGTAGAAGTCGGTTGTTGCTGACTCGACAAGTGCGAGTTGAGCAAAACTTGCTTAGAGTTGACAGCTATGATCTTGGGAAGGTGGGAGCACTGGACCCCGTTTAGAAAACCTCTTTATTATGGGGTCTCTTCACTAAAAATTCCTTGAATGTCATACCAAAAAACTGGTTTTATGAAAAAACCTTTAATAGATAAATTAAGAAAAATGTGAACCCTTTCTTTCAAATCAAGTCCTCAGAGTCCATTAATAAGCGCTGAATACTAATTGGATCGTAAAAAGAACTCAAAGTAAAGGATAGTGTGGTGGAAGGAGAACAGCACTTTCCGCTCCGTGCCAAAATGCTTCTAGGTGGATGCAACCTCGCAGGGTTTAAGGAAATAATCAGCATACCCCCGAGACGAATTCCACCTCTTTGTCACGCTCTATACAGTGCACTGAAGGCTCAGGAAGCACTTGTCCAACATGGGCATATTATCCTGCGCAAACTGCCGGTCATGAAGAGGCAACTTTAGAACAGCTGATTCTGGATTGCCCAACAATTTTCAAAAGCAGGCTAAAGGCCCTAGTTTCCATCTACGTGAGCAGGGATCACCTCACCTCAGTAGCGCCACCAGGCTCCTGTAATTGTTCAGAATGCTGAATCTTGGTGACAAATGTGATATAGGGGAGGGCACAATAGACCGTAGGTCGCAGTGTAAAACCTCAATCTTTACTATCTATCTATCTAAAGGATAGTGAAATCCGACAGTCACAGTCAACCTTAGATCGAATCACCAACTGACTTAGCTACTTTGTAAGCTACAGCAGTGGGCTCAAAAGTGAATGAAAGCTCCTCATAACTCAAAGAAAATGAATGGAAAGGAAAGGAAAGAAAAAGAAAAATAAAAAGAAAGGAAAGGAAAGAAAAGAAAAAGAAAAATAAAGGAAAGGAGGAGGTGTGTATTGGAAGAAATACACAAATCAAACTAAAGATCAAATCCAACCGTCTTTTTTTTTTAGTAATTTTTGTTGATATATTATATTATTGATTAAGGCAGTAAAAAAGAACCGACGCCCCATTTTCAGTGGAACTTTTTGAAACTTTATCTTCTATAGAGTCCCCTGTTTAATCACTACCTTAAAACTGTATTTCCTTCTTTTAATTTTAATAAATTTAATACCATTCGCTAAGTTCCCACATGAAGCAGCAACAAGAAAAAGACTCGTTACCTCAATCGTGCCGCCTACTTGGTGGGCACCGTGCCGTGCAGTGCCGCAGTGTCGTCTGTGTGCATTGGCTGGAAATTTTAATTTAAAGTTACGCCATTTTGCCTGCTTTAAGTGCTCGCACTCGTTGACAGTTTCTTGAGGAGTTGAGTCACGTAACGGCTCAAAAGCCTGAATGAGTACTGGCTGTGTGCTCAGCGACTGCCAACGATTACCGCAAAGCCTCTTAGTTGTTGTCGATCAGCGCCGTCCCAGCGCCCTTGCACCATAACGACAGTTGCTCATATTTTCCCGCGCACACACACATACACACGCATACTCACACATTTGCATTTGCATATATATATTTGTGCTATATAGCGCACTGCTTTACTTTTATGCCACTTGTAGTATGTGGCAAGTTTCTTATGCGTTTTTACTTTTTATGATATTTGTTGTTTGTATTGTTGTTGTTATTGTTTGCTGCTGCCGCATACAATATTTGTTGGCATGTAACTGGATTTTCTTTTTATTACTTGCGAAAAGTTTATGTGAGAGCGCTTGCGAGTGCAAGTGTGTGTGTAAAAGTGGGTGTGTTTGAGTGTATTGTAAATGGGAGGCAGTGTGTGTGCACCAGTTGTATGTAGAATATATTACATACTAACTGAAATGCAATTTAGAGCACAGAAAAATTAAAAAGCGGGATTGGGATCATAAGTTGAAATAGGGTTAAGATTTTGAAACTTACTTGAGAATTTAGTGTCAAAAACGATTTCGATGTTTAAAAATTTCGAAATCCTTTATTATTTTATATATACAAACATTTTCATTTGAAATTTTTTCGAAAGCAATTCGATGTATCTTCGAAACTATTCCAAATGATATTGATGTATGTTCGACATTTTTTGAAATGATTTCAATGTATGTTCGAAAATTTTCGAAATGATTTCGAGGCATGTTCGAATTTTTTCGAAATGACTTGGACGTATGTTCGAAATTTTCGAAACACTTTAATTATTTCTATGGCCGAAAAAAAAACTTTAATAATTTCTTTATTTTAAATTTTTTCGAATTAGATTTGAAATTTTAAATGTAGTTTCAAATTATTTGTAAAGGGAGTTTTTAAATTTTTTCGTTGAAGATTAATTGAAATTAATTTTTCGAAACTTTTGACAGTCGAAAATTAAAATTGAAACATATTATCAAAAACGTAAAATCAATTAATTAAACATTTCGATATTGGTTTGCAAAATTTTATGAAGATAAGAACTGAACTGTAAAAAATACGAAGAATAAAATGTAGACATCTGTCTTGAATTTCGAAAAACGAAATTTCGATTTCGAAAATCGTATAAAATTTTCGTACGCTGCATTAAAATATATTTTAATTCTGAAATGCGAAAAATGTTAAAGCAATTTTGGAAATTTATTGAAAGTATGTATATTGCAAACAATATATTACAAAAAAATAGTGAAAGTATCAGTCTTGGAAAAAAGTCCGAGAAAAATATTTCGAAGTGTATTTACATACATATGTATAGGTATTATAAATCATACATTTGGAAAGTCGAAACTTCTATATCGAAACTCATAGAAAATTTTTACACACTGCAATAAAAAATAATGAAAATTTAATTTTGAAATTCGAAAAAAATACAAATAAAATATTTCGACATTTATTTTCGAAAATCCAAATTTCGAATTACGAAAATCATATAAGGTTTTTGCGCGCCGCACTAAAAAATAAGAAAAATTTAAGTTTTAGAATTTGAAAAAATTTAAAAGCAATTCTTGAAATTAATTCATAGTTTTCTTTCGAATATAAAATTTTGTGTCTTAATTTTGCAAACTGTTCCCACATTTAATGGGTTAAATAATTCACACCTTCGGTACCTAAATGACAACGCTTTGATTGGTGCGCCGCCTGCTGTCTTGAAGTGACTGATGGAATGTTGCACTCTCGGCATATTGCCAACAACAACTGTGACTGCACTTATCTTTGACACATTTATTATTTTTATTTAGCACCCACCTTCGCATAAACAAGTTCACAATCAAGGAGTTTTGCTTCTTAACATCGACACTTTTGCTTTTTTCCAGCGACTGCTACACCGCCTTGGCGCGCAACTAACACTTTTCTACCTGAGTAAATGTGTCATTTCGCCATAGCAACTGACGCAGCCGCCTTCACTCGCCAACAGCCGCAAATGAAAGCATAGCTACACACACATATACACATTTGTGTGTGAAACTTTTTGCAGCAAATGTAAACTTTCTGCGCTCCCATTCAAGCGTTAACCCCTCGCTTCCGCTCGCACGCTCGCTTGCCCATTGCAACTCGTTCGCTTTTATAACCGCATTCAGAACTTTGAATAGCGCAAAAATTTAAAAGGTGACAGGTAATTGGAGTAAAATTTGTAAGAGATTCTTCTAAAGTGAATAAATTCTCAGAGCAAATGCCTGCCTTGGCTACGTTGGCGGCACGGTGCCGTGCAGTTAGGCATAGCAGCAGCAGCTGAAACTTTTCAATGCAATCATTTTAATGAGATTTATGCGTTTCCATTGAAGGGTGCACTATGTTTAGATGCAGCATGTGTCGAAAGTTTAAGTTTTTTATTGCATTCTCATATTCGCAGTGCTTGATGCTGGCTTAGCAGGTTGCCTGGGTGTCACTGAATTTGGCGATTTTTGAAAGTCTGTTATTCTTAAAGATTTGTATCTTTTGCAAGTTAAATTGCAAATTTTATATTTGGAGTCATTCCAAAACTTAATAGTTACAAATTCGAATAAAATATATCGGCTAAGATATATTGGCTACTATTGCATACTTCTAGGCGCATATTCTTGTTTTATTGGCTTATGGCCTACATTTGTGGGTGTCAACTAAGTGTACAAAGAAAAATAATTTAGAAAGTGTTTAATTACGAAAATCAAAACTTCCATTTCAAAAATCATAAAAAAACTTAAAAGAGAAAATTTCAATCTTGAAATTCGAAAAACATACAAAAAAATTTTTCAAAATCTGTTTTCGGTGTGTATTTTTAAAATCATAAATTTCGAAAATTTATTACAATAAAAAAAATGACAATTTTAATTTTGAATCCGATAAAATTTTAAAGCAAGTTAATTCGAAGTACATATATGTACATATGTACATACATATGTACATATGTATGTATGTCGAACATTTTTACAAAAAATTTTGAAAATTTTAACATTGCAATTAAAAAAATACAAAAAAATATTTCGAAATCGGTTTTCGAATTGTTTTTATAAATTATAAATTCGAAAATCGAAATATGATTCCGAAAAAAATTTCACAAGCTACATTAAAAAATAATAATATTTTTAATTTTGAAATTCGAAAAAACTTTGAAGCCATTTTCGAAATTAATTCAAAGCATATTTCGAACAATATATTATAGTGCGAAACAGCCTAAATTTTCCGAATCTTAACAGTTATAAATTCGAATAAAATATAGCGGCTAAGATACATATATTGACTGTTGCCTAATTCTAGGAGCAAATACTTGTATTATAAATTTATGGGCTACAATTGTGAGTATTTCGTTAGCGCTAGGTTACTACCAAACGACATCCTCAGTGAACCGTTTCAGAAGACCTAAAAAGCAATTGAAACGAATTTTCGGCAGATGTTAGGGGTATAGCATTCTCAAATATAAAGGTATATAATTCGAGAAAAGCTGGTTTATCATAGTTTCTCATCCAGCTTTTAAATATTTCAGCATCTAAGCGCTGCTGTGATGGGTTTGTGTGAATATATTCTATTGGAATTTATATATAAATTAGACATGATCGCAGTATCCCTCTCTCAATTACTCAGCAAATTCATAACAGCACCTAAAAATATGCAACAAATAACAACGCTTGATTTCATAACCTTTTTTTGTTAAAAATATGTCTTTGAAAAAGATGATCAACAATTTCGTAGCAGTTCCTAATATACATTTGTATATATAAAGATATATGATCCAACAACGAGGTGAAATTATTAAAATTTGCTACCGGAATTTGGAGTCAGTGTAGTTGAGCTACAAACAGACAGATGGACATGGTTGAATTGACTCACTCGGTCATGGTATTCATTTATATAAATTCTTCTTATCCTTACCGAAATTTCCTGCTAGGTATTACAAACATCGGCAAACTTAATATACCCTGTTAAGGGTATAAATATTTCTGTCCACCTCCTAGAAGCTGCTCGCTCCAGAATATTTGCTTTGTGCTCAATCAAAGTTATTTCTAATTAGTCGTAACCGCAGCAGCCGCCACTATATTAAATACTAATACTCGACTAGGCACTTGAGCAGCTTTAATGTTGACCTAGTAACCTTTAATCAGCCAGCGATTTTGCACAAGTATTTGCGCACACACAAAAACACGCGCCACCAAAAGGTAGCGGAAAGTGAAAGGAATTTTTTCATTAGCCAAAGCAATTGCGAAGATAGCAAGCGCACCGCATCGTCGCTATGATGGGTATCAGCATTTTCACCGCCATTATCATCATCATCAGCGCCGGCATCACTCACATACTCGTGCTGTCGTCAAACACCGTTATTAGCAGAGTATAACGTCAACATTAGCGCCGGCAAGCTCGTAGATTTGCACAAATTGGGGTTAATAGAGGCACGCTTGACTAGCAAAGGGCTTTAGTTGTTGGCTGAGCGCTGACAGCTTGGCGCTGCTGTGGCTGAGCACAGTAGTGGTAAGCGCAGTGGCAGCGTTGCAAAGGTAAAAATGTGGAAAGAACTGCGCAATCTAAGACGAAATATTATTGTAGGAAGGAAATGCAGCGAAGAACATGCAGCGAAGAATATGTGTTTGTAGTTGAGTGTGTATGTGTGTGTGCAACATACTTGCGCTTAAGAGGACCTAGTTAGAAATACATGTGGCAAGCGCAAAACAACAAGAGCAAAATGAATGGCGAAAAAAGCAAATTTCTGCTAATATGCTGTGAAAAGTGCAAGCGAAATTGCTGAAAAAGTTACAAAAGTGTGGCAGATTGCCGCAACATGTTTGCGCAAACAAGCGAGCAGCGAGCGTTGACTGCTTAACATGCACGTAGCACACACATATGCAAACACACAAGCAAATATTTTGCTCACACACGCAACGGCTAACACACCATACATGGGGCAGCAGTAAAAGCAGTGTGCAGTGCCACTTCCTTCAAGTCCTTTTTATTGCTGCTTGTGATTTTTAGTACTTTGTTGTTGTTCCCTGCAAATAGGTTGCGCGCTTAGTTTTGGCAAGCATTCACTTATTACTTTTTATTGCCGGCTGCTGCAGTTATTTTGCAGCTTAAATTCATTATTTCCGTTCTAACTTCGGCTCTGCGCTTGTTTTTCCTTTTCTTTCATGTATTTTCTTGAATTTTAAGTTCGCAATAAACTACAACTTGTTTTTGGTTTTGTTGTGAAAAATACGTTAATGAAAACAAGCCGCTATTTGAGTGTGCGTAGAGTATGCAAGGCATTATTACTTTGGAGAGATATAAAAATAAATTTATTTATGGCAAGATGTACTATATATTTTTGCATAAATCGGTGCAGAAGAAAAATCTAGGCGATTGGCGTACTAAATTAGATTGTAAAGGTCAGCTAATAAGGATGTAGGTATTCTAAAACTGCGCAGGAAAAACTGAAAGCTAAGTGAGTTGTCATTCCTGATTCTAATATCACTTAGGGTGATTTTACTATGCTTTGAGGTAGGTTAAGTTAGGTTATACTGACCAGCTATTATGTCATACATACACCTGCTGATCCTCAGTAATTCCATAAGGATATTTAGTTTAATTTGAGAAGAAGAATTCAATTTAGGTTTGATACCTCGATCAGTCCTTTGAACTCTGAAGCTCCTAACTACTTGAGTCGAGTTTAAGATAGTGTTGGATCCTTTTAGATAGCTATAAGAATAATTTAATGTAGCTCTTGTTTTCTTTGTCTCATTCCTTTGCAACATCAAAATAATAAGAAATTATCGGAAGTATCATAGAAACAGGAACAAGTTTTACTACCCAATAGAACCCACAATCGATTAGTTTGGTATAGGTAAATAAGCTGTATTTTTATAATCGCACTTGGGCAGCCAAAGTCGATTGTCCATTGAGATGTCTTTGTCGTTCTCACGGCATTCGAGTCTAAGTAACCGCAACATACCTGGATTCCTAATCGCCCAAAAACTACCGCATATCTAGAAAGCGAGAGTCTCTCTACTCTCTCTCCAGCCAATTCGCCGGGTTCGTATATATATATACATAAATATATAATTGTATACCTCGTATATTAATATAAATCAATTTTTTCTATGGGAAATATAAACTGACGGTTCTCGAAAATAATCCGAATGTCCGAAAATGAACATTCAAAGCAATTTATATAAGTAGCTCAGTAGAAACAATCAGAGCCGGCTGACGCACAAATTCGCTCTGGAGTCACTATTCCGAAAAGAGTTGCTAGTTCTTATGATTCCATTTCTATGAAGTCTAGAATGCTTTTGAGGTTAGAAAGATCATAAAACTTGTTCGACGGCTCATGCAAGCTTTGACTGATAACCACAGTAAAGCTTAGTTGCTAGTTCTTATGATTCCATTTCTATGACTATCATATAACATTCCTCATATTCACACCTCAAAAAAGTACAGCCATGTGTAGTTAAAAAGCGCAACGTAGTTGTTGTTGTTATGTTAGATAAATAAGTACTCACAAGTGTGCGTTGGTCACTCATGTTTCACCTTTTTCATAAACCTGCAAGCTGCTCTAAGCATTTATGTTTGACAAGCGCAAATATGCTTGACTGCGTGGATAAATAGCTGCTGTAGGGACAGTAGCAACAGCAAAAATGAGCAACAACAAAGTAAATAGATATATGTGTGCTCATCATGTTGCTAAGCACACACAGCCGGACAATGTGGCAGCGAGCTGTTAGACAACATCTAAAGCTAAACAAGTCTAGAGGACAAACAACAAGATGTTAGCAAACCGGAAGCCCTCAAAGACAGTCTTTTTAAAAATAAATTGAGTCAAGTACTATTTGATATATATGACTGCCTTAAGGTCCCTTTGCATTTTGAATTTAAAAATTTAAAAGTTCGTTTTCTTTTAATTTTTCTTTAAAAAAACAGAACTTTATTTTCGCGTGGTAGTTTTTATAATATTTTCAAAATATCACTAAGATGAAGCATTGAACAAGTAACTCAAGAGCACTGAAAATTAAAATTACAACCCAAATTTTTTTGTATCATTTTGTCCTTATGCCCATATCATTCATCGGATTCTCAACGAAATGTATATAATGCTGAAGAGGAGGTGCAGTGATGTTTTTCATTGATGAATCGAATCTCAAGGTGAACGTTTCGTCAGGAGACTCTCAATCAACTCTTGTTTCAGCCTGCAGTGTTCTTTGAGCAATTATTGAGGTTGCAGCGAATGTATTTCAATGAAGTGCGTCCTCTAAATATTAGAGAATTTAGCATCCACTCCCATAGCAAAGCTGATAAACAGACCATTTTACAGAACGCAACTTGTAAAAGTTTCAGAAAAAAAGATGAGGTGAAAACATTTAGACACTTTCTCCTTCATTTTTCAGCTTTCGCCAGACTAAGTTTGCCGCATCTTGGCTGCCTACCAATATATATAGTATATACAACCAATCCCAGGATGTGTATTTTAGAATCTCGTTTTTGTATCCATAAACTTGCTAATTTTGATATAAAACATTTATATTTTTAGCTCTAAAACTAAAGAAAAACAAATTTTTATTTAAAAAAAATTTACAAATAATTTTCGAAAAAAAACCTTTTGCTATTCGTAGCTTTTACCCTCATAATGTAGGACATGACGTATACGTAACATATTAGTTGAACGAGAGGAGCTATTCAGTCAGATTAACTTATTCTGTTTTTTGGTGGTTATGGTAAGGCAAAACTTTCGCTTTTCACGCGTAATAACCCACTTAAGATGGATTTCTTAGGTGGCAGACAATACTTGATATATTATATAGCAGACATTATATATTAGATAGCAGACAGAATATGTCTCTTAAAACATTTTGTTATAAAACGTCATTATTATGATAAATAATTATGATATTTTATAGAAATAATTATTGCTTAGATCGGATATATGCCTCGTAGTTTAAGGCAAACTTTTTGATATCCACTTTTCAAAGCGACCATTCCTAGTACACCTCAGTATAAACCACTTGATTTGACTATCTTGTATCTTAAAGAACCAATAAGAAGCGCAAAGTAATCTAAATTTAATGAAACCCTGCTCTCCACTTCTATTTCCTCTCCATTCTCCTTCAATAAATTGCATAGCAAATTGCACTAGCGCCAAGTTTCATTAAAACTTTAAATTGAACACTGCGTATGAGCAAAATTTTTAATCATAATCAGGCGACAACCACTAGAAGTTGTTGTATTGCGCACACTTTTCACGCTATTCACTAGAGGCCCAGAGCCTACTGCAATTCAATTGATGTGCCGCAAAATGAGCGAAAATTGCAACAAAAACAGCAACAACAAAAAAAATACGGCATGAAATTAAAAAGAAAACACGATTTGTGCAAATTTCTTTATGCAACTGCAAGAAAGTTTGTATGTGTGCTTGTATTTAGTAGAGCTACGCAGCTGCAACATGCCTGCTTTGGAAGAAAATATGAACAGCGACTTGTTAACGGCACATTTTTTGCGCAGCAAAGCGCCACTGCGTTGACGCTGTGGTTGCAGTGCGGCAGTGCAACTATGCCGTTGAGCCGCTGAGCCACTGCGCGCTTAATATTGCTGCACATACACACACATGCAACATGTCAGCGCTTGGCAGCGCTGTGCCCATTTACAGCAACTGTCCGTTTGCTGGCTGTTGCACACTTGTGCGTCAGCAAAATGCAAAAAAAAAAAAACAAAATGCTCTGAAACACTATTGCGCATATTTCCATGTGGATTCAACATTTAGCTGCAACGTTACTGGAAATTAAGTTAAAGGAAAACTCTCTTTTAACCGCATTGAGCAGTGCAACTAGGCAAAAGCGTAAAAGCGCATAAAAGAAACGCAAACTGTGTGCGAAAGTGTGGCGAAGGAAGACTTCTAGTTGAGGCAACTACGCTATATGTGTTGTGGCATGTGTGCGTTTGTGGCATTACTTGCAGTTGCTTTTAGTGCTCGTGCTGTCTGTTGAAATGAGGTTACAGTTATATTATAAGTGCTTGCAGCATGCAACACGCAACATGACGAATTTCCTTTTCGAAACACACATACATACACTTAAAAATATAGCATATAAAAGTGTGCTGTGTTGCATTTAGTGGCACGAAATGATTACATTTTCAAATGGTTTAATGACTTGTAACTTAATAGGCGGATATCTGATTTAAAGCGTCTGGTATTAATTTGTGGCAAGTGTGCTAAGCGTTCACCTACTTTTTAGTTCACATTATTAATTTAATGATATATTAAAATGTGGCAATTGCTCATAGCTTGCTTTGGAATATTCGATTTTTGAGATCGGACTACTATAGCATGTAGCTGTCATACGAACTGAATGATCGGAAACAAGTGCTTGTATGGAAAGCTCAGACATTTGATGAGATATCTTCATCGAATTCGGTATGGATTATTGCTGATAGCAGCGCAATAATATGTGAAGAAATTGTTCAGATCAAACTACTAAAGCTTATAGCTGCCATACAAACTGAACGATTAAAAACAGTTTTTATATAGAAAACTTTCTTATTTTACAATATATCTGCACAAAATTTGACATGACTAATTATTTAAGCTATTAGTACTAGCACCGAAGATCGGATAACTATAACATATAGCTGCCATACAAACAGCACAATGGGAATCAAGTGCTTGTATGGAAAGCTCTGACATTTTACAACATATCTTCACCGAATTTGGCAAGAACAATTTCTAGTGGCAGTTCAATATTACCAGAAGAAATTTTTATGATCGGCTAACTATAGCATATAGCTGCCATACAAACCGAATGAGCGGAAACAATTGCTTGTATGGAAAGCTCTGAAATTTGAAGATGTATTTTCACGAAAATTGGTAAGGGTCATTATGTAAGTCATTAGTATAAATACCGGAAGAAATTATTCAGATCGGACTACTACAGCATATAGCTGCCATACAAACTGGCCGAACAAAATCAAAACAAATTTCCTATTTTACTCAAACAATTGTTGTTAGTTCTATAGATCAAAGCAACAAGCCATATTGCAATATAGTAAAGCGCTTATATTAGCATAGTGTTACTGTATAACCAAAATCTGAGGTTTTCTAAATAAATATCTATGTACTCGTATATAGCAAACTTCTGATTAACTGCTCATAGATTTTGCAACGCTGCTTATACACAAACAAATATAAGTTTATAACACAAAAGAAGGACAGCAAGCACGGCTTATGAATTTTTAGCAGCAAAATCTATAAAAAGTTTCGTATTGCACACACGTAACTATGAAAATATATGTAAATCGGCATAAAGGTAAGCTATTTATTGCTTAGCAACTGCATTTGAAGAAAAAAACTTTCAACACTGTTTACCCACTGTGTCCACTAATCTGCTACAGTTAATCGATGCAAAAAGCCAATACAACATTTTTCAACTGGCACATTTTCACTTCGCTGCTTCACTCAATGTCAACAAAAAATGAAGAGTTGGGATTTTTGCAAAGTAAATGCTGTCATGCACACGAGGCCACTGGGTTATTTGTGAGCACAGCGCTGCATATACTGTATACATACATATATGTACAAATATACATGCTAATGCAGGCTTATACTAAGTGTGGGTGTATGGCTGTGTGTGTGTGTATGTATAGGTCAGCGACAAAGATCCACAACTCGAGGCATTTGAGGTTAGGATTTTGAACATCATTAAAATGCCAGCCGCAAGCTGTGATTTTCGCCAATGGCATAGTGAGCTCAAGCTAAATAATAGTCAATATACCGGGTATATAGCAAATCCTATCTTTCCACATACATATTTATGTATACATATATATGTATATAGGTATGCGTGTGTGATTTCCAGTGCTCTAAGCAGTTGCACATGTATGAGTAAACATTTGTGCAGCCATCCATATATGTAGACACAATTATGCGCATGCAAATAGCGGCACGCATATACATAGCTACATAGCGCATACCAACTTAGTCAGTATATATACATAAACGGGATATTTGTGTGACCGAAATATCACTGAATGCTGTCATATGCCAGCAGCTGTTGCCAGCCCTCAAGGTTATTACCAGCGCCCACCAACCAACGCTGTGCCTTTTTAGCATTTACCCAAAGCGCCTACGCCACAACTACATGCAAACATAGAAACATGCATACGTACAAAACAAAAACACACACAACAACGTTAGCCACGTGACTAAGTACCTCAGTTGTACGCTCGTTTGCGTCACGTGATATTGCTAAACACGAAATGGTCATCTAGCACCGAATTCTTGTAGTCGATAGCTGCTTACAAAACGGAAATTCGTTCTAATTTTCAAAGTGCTCACAAATATACGCTATGCGCACTACACTCACTTCGATTTATATGCAAACCAGCTACATGCACATATATATATGTTTGTATAAATAGATATGTGGTCAAGCGCAGGCTGGCTTTACATACGTTATAACGGCACACAACGACAACGGTGTATGTTTGAAAGTCAATTTGCATTAAAGGTAAACTCATTTAAATGCTACGCATTGAGTCTCTCGATCGATCAGGCAGCGGCTGTAAGTCTTTTGGTCAGCAATTTGGTTATTTCGGTCAGTTGGTTTGCCATTTATGTGCTTATGCGCCTACAAGCGGCTACAAATAGTTACAAAAGGTATGCATGTAGAGTCCTCTGTGCTGTTGCTCTGCTGGCCATGCAATTGACAAGCTGGGTCATCAGTGTTGCCAAACACAACATTAGACAATGCAATCATTGTGCTTAGTCGATTGGTTGCCAGTTAAGTGTGCAGCGCAGAGATATCATGTCAATCATTAACAGAATTTCGTCTAAATGTCACCCATTGCGCTACGGTGCGTCGAGTTGTCGTTTACTGTGGCATGTAGACCCTTATATTGTTTCACTTCAGTTTCAATTTATTTGCTGTTTGCTGCTTATATTATTAGTTAATGTTGTATAAATTGTTAAGGAAGCTATATTTGTGTACAGTTATATAGGTTGAGATTTGAAAGAGAAAACTGTTTATAGTTTTCGAAAATTTGTCTCTAGTTTTGAATTAATTTAGAAAACTGCCAAGTGTCCGGGTTTAAAAATATATTGAGGCTAACAGAAGCTATGGACTGATTGTATTAACTTTTAACAATATTCAAGGATATATAGGATTATATAGGTTTTCATCCAACTCCCACATTGACTGATATATAAAGCATGAGCCCAACTGGAAGGTAGAAGCTCGTACAAGTATATATACAATAATATACAAGCTTGTATATTAGATAAATGAATAAAATAAAGTCAACCGGAAATCCAACAGCCCTTTCATTAGTTATACGACGGCTAGAAAAATATTGAACAGAATTTCTTAGTTTTAGACACTAGTGGACACTGTTTACAGAGATAGACGCTCTCTAACTTTCAGCACGCATTTTGAACGGAATAAATGGTCTAAAGTCAGCCGTCAAAGTTGTATGGAAGATGGTGAGAGGGACACATGCAGATACTATACTCTCTCCATTGGCCGCCTTAATAAATTTATGATCGTCTAATTTTATCTAATCTAATCTCAGGTATAATCTAATCTCTAATCTAATATAACATCTAATCTAATCTAACCTTATCTTATCTAATCTCAAGTGTAATCTAATCTCTAACTAATCTAACCTAATCTAATCTAATCTAATCTAATATAATTTAATTTAATTTAATTTAATTTAATCTAAAACAAACTACCAGCTAATCTAACCTACCCTAACCTAACTGTATTAATTAAGTTATCGCACTTTTAGTAGTTTCATCATAATGGTGGGCGTGGTTGACATCCGTTCCCATCTACATATTTACAGGTTGTATAAGAGGGTGCTAGAACAACTGGTTGTCAGAGAGTTTGGATGTTTTATTTCGAATGATTTGTGATTTAAATATTTGCTTTAAACCTATTAGATAGAGGCCACGCACACGTTTTTTAAGGGGTCAATAGGGTAATCTTTTTTCAAAATTTTTTTTTTTGCATTTTCTGTTCCCTTATACCCTAATTAATGTATAAACCCACTTCAGCATTGGAAGGTTTCGAAAAAGGCCTAAAAATAATAAAACCGCCCGATGTTCGGAGCGCTCCGAGTGCACACCTCAAGCTTTAAACGCGTTTTTCTCAAAACACACTTTTTTAATCTAATTTAATCTATCAAAATTTTTCATGATTCTAGTAGGGACGATAACCATTCACGTACTTTTTAAGAATAAATTGGGTTTTTGTGTTTCAGAAGAACCAAACATGAGAAATCGTGTCCGACAGTGAAAAAACGCATCCCATTCACCCAGCCATTTCTCAGACAGATGTCATCAATAAGTCGGAAAAAATTTGTTTATACACTCCACGATATACCTCATAATAAGCGAAAAAAGTTCTTTCTAGATTAAAAATGTCTATGAAAAAATTGTCCAAAAAAACTGGCCAGATTAACCACTGAACCCTTAAATACAGCTCTTTAAACTTTTAATGAAGTTATCAGACGAGAGCATACAAGGATTTGCAGACATCGGGGAAATTTTGATGTATAATCATTTTGATTTAGCTAATTCTAAGTTGCAACTTATTAAAGTAGTAAACCTGTGTTGAGAGGTAAAATTTGTTCAGACTATTTATGCTTTTTCATTAGTGATTACTATTTGGCTACGACGCTTAGCTGATAAAAACTTAAAAGTGAACCAGGCTGTTATAAATATGTCACCTTTTTTAGAACCAAAAGCATTACATAGGCCCTATTTATATTAAATTGTATTAAATTACACTTAATGGTAGCTAAACGCAAGCCAAAACAGCTAACTATATGCAAACCGAAACGTTGAGTCATTGTGTTGAGGCAGTTACGTAAGCTTAACGGTGGCAACCCTACAAACTCAAGCGTGTGGTTAATATTTATTTATTTATATTTATTTTGCTTGTCAATAAAATATGACCAATGTTGCGGTTGGCGTATGCCAGCTAAAACCACAAAAATCAATCTACACGTGTTTTATAAAATTAATTGTGCTGATGGCTTTTGCCACGAGTCGTGTGAGCGACACTGAGCAGACGAACTCTTAGCACGCTTATTATGAGCGGTTTGTTAAACGGTGTCCTCTGACTGCTACTGTTCGTCTGCTTGCTTATTTCGACCCTGTGATCGCTTTGAGATAATGAAATTGAAGTTAGAATATTTACGTTTTACAGGCAAATTTTGGGAAATGAAAAATTATTTTTTTTTGCTAAAATCGTATTTTGCAAACAAAATATAACTATTTTCTACATAAAATATTTTCTCACCGGAATAAAAAAAAAATGTGCAAAATAAGATTTTTCGAAAAAACTTAATTTATCTTTTGTTTCTCCAAAAATATTTTTTTTCTCACAAAAAAATTTTTTTTTTCTACAAAAATCGTATTTATTCGAAATAACAATAAAGATTTAAATTTCAAAAATTGTTTTCCGCACAAAAGTTACAGCGATTGCAGCGCCTCATGGGTCCCCTAATGGGGTAGCTTAGATTTATCGAAGCCCTTTGGAAATCTATTCCTAATTGTTTAAAATTATTCACATTAAATTAGATTAAGTTTGGTTAAATAGTCGATCCAAAAAATCCCCCGTTGGATCATGCTAACTGCACCCCTTACTTTGTTGGCGATTTTATACGAAAATACCTGCTTTCACAACAACAAAAGTTCTCATTGTTAATTTTCAGCAAATATGCTGATTCATTTCACTAATTTAGCGCAACACACCCACAATAGTTTTATTTTGATTTGTGCGGTCAGCTGGGATACTTTTGAATAAATACTTTTGTTACTAAGTAATTGCTATTTATTATAGCAACTAAACGTAGCACTATTCACCCGCATTACGCAATAAATATAATATTTCAAATACACAGTTTTCATGAATCATAACGGTATATGCAATTATTCAACGTATTTACGCAAATACCAAACATGCAAAATTAGTCATGGTTTCGGTTACGCCCGCCAAATATATTTATGTAAATAAATACATATGTATGCTCATATATTAACACCACTAAATTTGTTAATATTTGCCCAAGTGCTTATGTAACTGAAACAATAATTGCACTAATTCCGACTACTCATGTATCATTAGTGTAATTATGCTATTTATAAGTAGTATTGTTGATCGCCTCAAATGTAAAATATTTACTAATACATACATACTATATGCAGAGATTGACTTAACCTACTTTTGGGCGTTATATAGTATATATTGGTAGGCAAATAAGTACTATAAGTACATATATGCAGTTATGCATAATTCTTTTACTACATTGCTGTAATTAGCTATATTATAAAATGCTTCGAAATATTTGAAATACATATAAATTCGTTGGCATTTCCAAAGTATTTCTTACGAGATTGCACTCGACATATTTGTAAATTTTCTAAAGCAGAAAGTTTCCTAAAGATAATTAAATAAGTATTGAGTTCACTGTGTTGGAGTCTTGGCTAACTTCTGCAAAAAGTTTCATAGCATATTTTTGGCCGACATTTTGGGATATCTGCATGACTGTAATGGTTTGCCCATCTATTTCTGTTGTTAAACACTTTATAGAGCTAAACTACCAAGAATGTACAAAAACAAAAACTATAATGAGCTTCCCAAACCGCACAGTTGTATGTCGAAACGAAAATTTAGTTCACTTGGTTGCAGTCTTAGCTAACTTCTATAAAAATCTTCATTGAATACCTTTGAGCGATAATCTGGTTTATCAGTTTAGGTCCAATAATGAATTGTCCGTCTATTTCTGTCGTTATATACATGTACTAATCCATCAATTGTAATCAAGGTTCCTTAAAACAATGCGCTCCACACCGCTCAGTTGTATGTCGAAATGGGAACGTGGTTCACGTGGTTGGAGTCTTGGCTAACTTGTACACAAATTATCAGTGCAACAGTTTGGTTTATTAGTATGGCGCTAATAATGGATAGTCTATCTATTCCTGTCGTTAAAAATTAGTTACAACGGTAATCCTCAAAAGTAATAAAGGTTCCTTAAAAAATTATAATGATTGATTCCATGATTCTAAAATCTAAGCAACCGAACTACTGAAAATAGCGTCAATGGAAGGAACCCGTCTTCGGCCTGCTCACACAGTTAGGTACACAGGGCTCAACCTAGACAGGAAACTTTCTTAGAAACCCAACATCGAGGAAAGAGCAAGCAAGGCATCGATTGTCCTGTACTTACGGAGAGGAGCCATTGGCAAAAGGTAGGAACCTTCACCAAAGGAAGTTCTTGCGCTCTACGCAACCATAGTTAAGACTCTACGGAATTTTTGTTTAGTGGAAGGTGTTGAAAAAGACTGCACTCGCATAAAAATGGAGATTATTCATCATCCTTAGTTCTTGTGGTACACAACGAATCACAGACTCTAGAATCCTCGAACAATTTGGTTTCATTCGAAAATACTTGGATCGCCAGGCAGGCATGGGAGGGACGGACTCACTGTAGTAGAGAGGCGGTGAACTTATTTACGAATAGATGAGTTCCAGTTTTATGCTTCTTGACCACTACGGCGTCTTCCAACTGACGTTGCAATAGATCTACTGCTCCAGAGCGCAGCCTAATTCAGAGCGGTAGTAGGTAGGTTTATGATGAAACTGGTTTGGGTGACTGGATACAGCAGTATTGGGCAGCTAGGATAGGTACTTCAGTCTAAATAACAGCAGAATAGGAAAGAGTAGGAGCTTTGTTGGTCTCTTGTGGCTCACTACTGGACTATTGGATCTCAGACCAAATCAGCAAGCGCAAGTCAACAGCAGTCTTCCCGCAAGGGCTTACTAAATAAATTTTAAGAGGTCTGGAGAACTATCCGCTCTCAGCAAAGTCTACTTTTCAATAGTTTTTGGAGTTCTAACTGTATATAACAAGGGACTGTACATAACAGTCCAAATGTAATCACTCCACAATGCTGCGGGATCAGCAATATGATGATTAATTGAAGCGCTCTACCAGTGTTACAGAAATTGGTATTAAAAAAGTTGGGTTAAGTTTCTTTTCATTGGAATGTTTTCTAAAAAACACTGCTTACTTTCTATTTCTATTTCTGCAAACAAATTCCCGTGCAAAATAAAATAAATGGAAAGGCGAAATATTTTCTACAACCACTACAATTTAAACTACTAATAAATGCGGGATTGGTTATAAAAACTTCTTCGCGATTTCAGCACTTTCTATAATAAAAGCCAAACAAATAAAAAATAAACATGTAATAAAAGAAAATATAAATTTCGCAGACAGTAAATTGGCGGCGCCACACAAATATTTGCTGCCAGACAGCGGTCCATATATGTAGTTGTGTGTGTACGTATATTTGTGTGTGATATGCGCAAAATGTTACCGAGAATATACCTTAAAGCGCCGCAGGCGGTACGCCGCCTGTGTCTATACACACAAACACATATAGCGTACATGGACTCTCACACATACTTAGACAACATGGTGCTTACCACATTTTATGTTTTACATAAAACAATGGCTGATCCGCGTCGCCGTAAAGGACATGCGAGCAGTATGTGCGAAATTGCGGTTTGTTTGAGTATTTGGGCGGCGAAGGGCTGCAGGGAAATTAAATGCTTTTACAGGCAGGACATAGTATATGCCTAAAAGCGATACCGGCGACAAATGTACTGACAGCAGGCGTTATGAAAAAATATAAATAACAGCGAAAATACGAAATATATAAACAAAGAAATTAAAAAGTTACAATTTGCGGCAAATAACACAAAAAGGGTATTAAGTAAGGCATGATGCAGAGAAAATAATGGAACAAGTTGCGGAAAATAAAATACCGCGGTTCAGTAAACTTGTTTGGAAAGCACAGTGTTTTGAATTAAGTACTTGGAGTTATAAAAAAAACAAATACAGACGCTATAAATCTCAAGCCTAACGTCTACCTAACCTATATTTGTTACCAAAAACTGCAGTTATTTGAAGATACTGCCAAAAATTGATGTTTTCAATATTTACTACATATTTCATAATCGGTTATCAATCGGCTATAAATCCGTTAACGTATTTGCTTATATTTGGATAGTCAATGTTGCAATAGTATTTACCAGTAAAAAAATTGACGTTTTCGAAATCTACCTATATATTTCGTAATCGGTTACCAATAGGTTATTTTATTGGTTATAAATCGGTTATCACATTTACCTATATATGTTTGGGTTGTCAAAATTCCAATGTTACAATATTTGAATTTTATTTGCTGTGATTCTTCAAGGACATTCATATCAGAAGCTGGCCTAAATGTTTGCTTAAAAAAAGTATTTTCTAAATGTTAGCTTAAAAAAATTTAAAAGATTAGCATTTTTAAGCTTGTATATTTTTATGGGTATATTTTTGTAGCTTGGAACACATTGTTACTTATAAACTCGAAAATATCTTTTAACATGCATTTCTTTACGTTTTTCTCCACTGTTTGGTGCTTAAAGCCCTCAAAAAGGAAAGCAAGTTTATTGCTATGATTTTACAAAAAATTCTTGGATTTATTTTTTCGAAAAAAGTTATTATTTGCCTACAAAATTGACACAATGTGCGAACACAAATTAAATTTTGCAGCAATATTTCCTTGAATACACGATATCACAATAACACATATCCATATATGTATGACATAACTACATACAAACGTATGCATATGTACCATATGCAGCGCACAAAATGAAAAAAAATACATGAAAAAGTGTATATGTACATATGTATAAATATATCGACAAACTGTCTGTCTGGCTCTACGACGGCTGCTAACTGTTCACGCTTAACCCTTTGTTTAGCGCCGAAAATGGCTACGGAAAACCGATGAAATTTCGACACATTTTTTGGACTGTCTGATAGCGGCGCATGTAAATAAAATAAAGGCAAGAATATGCATGAAAAAGAAAACAAAAAGCAACGAAAACAACAATGCAGCAAACAAGAACAATTGGGGAAGCGAAAAAACATTAATAGCTAGCGAATAAAAATAGCGCAACGAATTGAAAAGTCAGTTTGAGGGCGAGTGAGAGATAAGCAAGTGGTATGGTAGGGGCAAAGAGTAGAAGAAAGCAGGTTCGATAGTTATGGACGAGGAGAAGGGACAAAAAAGCAATAAAGTGATGGAAAACAACGTTTTGTTTTGCTAAAAAGAAAAACTTCGTGACTTTATGAGGCGAGAAAATACGGTATGATTTCACTCTCTGTCGTAGAAAGGGAGTTTAATGGGTGGGTGGGCAATAGGAGCATTATTTTTTAAATGCTTGTTGTGATATTTTAACAAACAGGATAGCCATAAGTACCGACGATACATGCCTAAATTGCAGGAAAGCAGGCACGAGAGAAACGCAAGAACACTTCTTATAAAACTCGTCTTAGATATCTAGAAGCTTTGCAGTTCAATGAACTCTAGCCTTAGATATTTAAGAAGTTCGCAGTTAAAGCAATTATAGTCACTGAAGTATCAAAATTTGATATGAAGTATGTAGGTCTTAACAGCGTTGAGTTTCTCAATGAAGAATACTTCAGCTCAAATTAAACTACACCTTTGATGTGGCATTACTAACTACCAGTAGGTTTAAGTATGACATGACATTCGGGCAGTACTATAATCTAACCTAACCAAACTTCTGGCTTCAAAAACTAAATTATATTTAATATTTAGGCATGCCTATCTTTGCTATTCGTGGTTCTTCCCTCTTTCTCTGCTTTAGTTTTTCTTCAGAGATTATTTGATGAAATATTGTAGTTGCAAATGTTATCTTCTATAGACAACAAATCTCTCAAATATGAATTACCTTAACTACCTGTGATAGTAGCAGCTTGAGTTCATCAAAGCCGCACTACATATTCTGCTCTGATGTGAGAGCTTCCTTCTGGTAGGTGTACATTTACTCCGACAGCCGAGCGCCTACACTGGCTTTGAGCTCGCTGAAAACTAGTCAAGGAGTTTATGACTGCGTTAGCAATAGTTTCACATTTCTTCCGTATTTCACTGGTATTAATGCGCGGTCAAAGCGAAATCGGAAATGGAAACTGCAAAGCCGATGAAGTAACTAAGGAGGTCACCCTTTCTTCAAATTAATCCGTTTGGAGTCGGGTCGGTTTTTCGATGTCTGACTTTGTTCCGGCGTTGAACCTTTGGGCTTCAGTGAGGTCAGTAGGCGCTGGCAAACGACCTGAACTTGTGCGACTGCCAATTCCTACTGGTCCAGAGCGAACCGTAAAAGGTCGTTCAAACTACTGGCTTTTAGCAAAGTCAATTTTGCCACAATGATAGGTGTTCTGACAGGATACTCTTCAATGGCTTTACAGCTGATGCGGCTAAATATTCCAACGGACGGTAAATGAGGATCTTTTGATCCACTTTTCAGGAGTTTGGGTGGGTAACAAAAGGTCGAATATCTGTCCAATTGATATTTATCTATTTTCAATTAACCCTACTGCCTAACTTAACATAACTTTGGAGAACCATAGTTCCAATAAATTTACAGCCCATGCGTCTAAACATTCTGTCGGACGCTTTTTGATTAAGTTGTTTGTCGGAAGGTCAGTTTCTTCTCTATTGCCCAGCTTTTATCAGACTGAGATTGAAATATCACGCTAGACACCCCTTGGGAGATCGTAGTGAATTTGCAAAAATTGATATTAACCGTTTTAATAAATTTTTGGTAGATACAAAACGTTTCGACGTTCAATGAGAATCTAATGATCCATCTTTCAGGAGTTTATGGGTAACGCAAAGAAGGAATATCTGTTATCTCTTTTAAATCAAGCTTACAACTTAACGTTGGACACCACGGTTGCCAAGACTTACGAGGAAGCGCCGTTTAATTCCAGAGAAACCTGAGAAACGGCTACTATATTAAAGAAAGCTGGAAAAGCTGAGTTGGGAATCTTCTTTAGACTCTTTTGGTTCGCGCTGTTAAAAATGTAGACGGAAAAAGCTCAAGCACCAGCCCTTTGAGCATCATCTCATAATGGCATTTCATCAAAAATGTGGTGCAACACTCTAGTCATAAAGGAAAAGTAATTGGCAGTAACCACTTTCCCATATTATATAAACTTTTGCTTTTAAATGCACACTCGTTGCAAGTGTATGTCGAACGCAGCTAAAAGCGATTAAATTGTTTGCAGCATTAAATGATTTTCCAATTTAATTTGTATTGGCTGTGTGGGTACTTTTGCTGCTGTTGCGGAGCAATGTTTCAGCTCAACAGCGTGGAAATGTCCTACATACAGCGAGAGGGTGCACACCTGCGCACACACACACGCACACTGGCGCCAACGCCGACATGTAAACACTCGAATGAACGAGCGAGTAAATGCAATTGCAAGCGGCACGCTTTACAACATCATCAAAATCAAATAAAACACGGCATACAAAACGTAGTGTGGCACAACACAAGCAAATGGCAACAAAATGTTGCAGTAACTAAATGCAGCAGCGTGCGACAGCCAGGGTGTGAGGTGCAGAAACAGTAGCAAAAGCAGCAATTCACGATTAGTGGCAATGTGAGAGTGGATATTTTTGTGTATATGTATGTGTACATGCAAGTAGGTGCGTGCGTTTGTGGCAGTCAACTGCCAGCTGCCAACTAAAATGGCGATTTGAAGCACAGCAGCAGCAATAGGGGCAATTGAAATGGACGCTTAGTAAATAGCGGCGAAGCTGTGTAGGTGTGTGCATGAAGCGTAAGGAAGTAGGCACGTAGATGTATATGTGTGTATGTGTGTGTGGTTGGTGATTTGAGGCGCTGCAAGGAAATTGCGGTTGCAACTTAGCACAAAAAGCAGCAGTGAAAACGTCAGCTACGTCTGTCATAAATCAAGCAAATGTGCACAGCAGCGCAGCAGCACTTTCATTGCTGCCACACACACACACGCCCGCGGTCGGGCACATAAATGTGTGTGTTGTAATGTGTTGCAAGCCAAGTTAGTTGGCAAAATTTAATAATCTCAAATGGCACTTACAATCAAAAACATATCGCTACAACAACAGCAAAGACAGCGCAACTAGCGCGTGAAGCGGCAAGGGTTGACTGAACTCAGCAGCAAGGCGGCGCAGTGAAAGTAGGTAGGAAGCAGTAGCTATAACTAAGCATACACAGCAGCGGACTTGGCAAGCGAGGGAGTTGCAGTCAAGCAGTAAACCAGTATATGCTGCAACGCTAAGTCGCTGCAAAAATAAATGTTGCTGAAGCAAGCATCCAAAAACGCATGAAGATCGTCACATATTCATATATATTTATAAAAAAACACTATGCGCTGAGTTATGTGCGTTAGAAATCAAGAATTTGTAAAGAAAATATTAGCCAATAAAAGTCAAGAACATGCCAGCGTAATAAAGGCGAAATATAACCAACCAACCACACACACACACATACACACACAAATCACACAGCAGCGTTGGAAACACATAAAAACACATTAGTGCCACCAAAATAGTGGCAATAACAGTAAAGCGGCAAAAACAAAAGCAAAGCGTTGCACATTGCAGTTGCTGCAGTCTTCAAAAACCGCCAAAAGATGGCAACGCTGAGGGAACTGTAAGAGATTTGAAATGTGAGTAGTGTATGCTCGCAGTTTTACCGCATAAGTATATATGCGTAAGTAAGCAAGGTGGTAAGCCACAGCAGTAACTGCAAGTTGAAGTTGATGCACAGTGGGCTTTCTTAGGCAAATTATTGCTTGTAGATTTGTGTTGCATAACTACAGGCGCGCTTCAGTAAAGTAATTTCGTTCGCGGAATTTTGTGGCATTGGAGTTCTTAAAGGGTTTATGCGAAACATTTTATAAGTATACATACATACATATTTTGCAACCAAGAGAGAATATGGAGCTGTGGATTAACGAAATCGAATTCAGGCACTGAACGATGTTTTTAAGCTTTTCACTATGTTTGTGACACCCAAATGAAATATATTTTTATTTATATACATATATGTATATGATGCTCAACGTGACGATCTGAGTCGATTAAGCCATGTCGGTATGTTCGTCCCTCCGTCTTTCTGTATATGTACGAAAAAATTTGTTAGTTTTTCAGATATCGATCTGAAAATTTGCGCACGTCTTTCTCTCATAAAGACACTGCTCATTTGTCGAAATGACCCATATCGCTTCACTTCATCATATAGCTGCCATACAAACTGAGCCATCGGAATCAAGTGCTTGGTTGGAAAGTCTTGTCATTTAACAAGATATCTCCACAAAATTCGTTACTAACCATTGTCTAGGTCAGTAGTGCAGTCTCTGAAGAAATTACTCACATCGAATTACTATAGCATATAACTGACATCCAAACTGAACGATCGGAATACAAAACCTTCTAAAGAATCGTTTATGTTTGTGAAGGTTATTATAGCTTCGTTGCAAGCGAAATTAACGTTTTTGCTAGTTTTTATAAAAATTGGAATTTTGGCAAGCCAACAAATTTTTTAAGAAAGATTTTCAAGCTGCTCATCAATCCTTCGATTATTAGTTGCATTAATCTATAGTTACAATAATATTTTAAAGTGCTCCTATTTAACTCGTGCTATTTATCTGTACTCTACCTCTACAATATTATGCAATGTTGTCTACCACTTCTGACCCACTGTGCGTAGCGGCACTGCGCTTATTGAAAATCCAAAAGTTTTTGCTAACTTCTTACATCATGAGCACACTAAAAACCTCACAATCAAGCGACCAACAAAATAATAAAATAAAATTGCCATAAGGCCCCCCTCCCCCAACGCAGAAATTGCCTGCTGCATACGTGCAACATGTGTCGGCAGTGGTGGTGCTGCTGCAGCAGCAATAACTGCAATTCATTTCGTGTTTTCGGGCACAGCCCCAATAGTCATCATAAAACCATAAATTTCTTATTTGCTGAGTGGAGTTTTACTCGCATTTTACTTGCAACATGCCGACCGCACAGCGCGCAGATAGCGTAGCAGGCGGTAATTGAAGCCACGAGCACAAACAAAAGCATGCCATGACTTGTGCGGTATATGCTATAGTGCGGTTGCATTTTTTGTTGTCATCGCTGCAGTTGATTTTGATGTTGGTTCTGTCGGTTAACTGCGGTCATTTGCAACAACAATGCTATGCTTTCATAAAATCAGCGAAGTAACAAAGTCAGACAGTCAGTAAGTCCAAGATTGAGTTGTGGTGGAGGAGGTTGAAGATGCAGAGAAATTGGTGGCAAAATTGTAAAAATTTTTATAATTTGATTGTTAAAAAAAAGAAGAAGATGAAGTTCGACAGCAAACACTTTTTCTTTAAAACAAACATTTCATTTTCAAACATTTTTGTTAAAACGAACAGACTTATAAGTATAGTACAGTCGCCAAGCACTTGTCGCTGTAGACATTGCACAGTTTTTATGTTTCCGGCAAAAACTCTAACAAAATGTTCCGCTTACGAAATGCCAGCGAGTGCTCTGACTCCATACTTGCTGATTTCCGTTCTAATATCTTTGCAATTCAATAACTTTTCTCCGCCGCAGTCACTTACTATAATGAATATAAAGCGAAATGTATGTATGTACGAATGACTTAGAGTGTGTTGCAATGTTTTTGGCAGTGCTGCCACATGTTCAGTAGTTAAAGCAACCGATAGAGTTGCCAAATGAAACACATTTATAAAAGATTTACTCTCGAGGTATTGCCAGGAGTGGGGAATTTCCATTACTTCAGACTGCGTATGATAAATCCGACCTCACCTAGTGATGGTCACCAGCGTTGCTGAAAGGCGAAATCTAGCTTCAGTCATATGGAAATGACAGAGAAAAAGTGAAAGAAAGAGAGAAAGAGAGAGAGAGGGATGTAGTGACAAAGTTTTTATTTAACGAACGTCAGGCGTCGCTATCATATGTTAGTTACTGCAAATGTAAGCCCTGAATTCTTGATTCTTGATCTTTGTTGAAAATTTGATGGATTTCAAGGGAAAATAAAAGGATATAAAGAATTCATTAACTGATAAATTAATAAGTTAGCCTCGGCTATATTGTCAGGAACTCTCTAAGAACTTCAGCTTCAGACTTCCTGAGCTGAAGTCCAGGTTGCTGTCTCCTTCCGAGAAGTTGAGCTCACTGACCGTGCAGCTTCAGAAGAAGGCCATCACAACGGACTGTGGGCACTTGTATGGATGTGGATTATGTGCAGCTTACCAAAATCTAATCTGAAACGCTTTTGAAGATTAATTATTTACTTTTGAGTGCCCTGTTTGGTTGGTTGAAAAGCGGAAGCGAGTAAGCGCCAGACCACAGGCGGCCGCACTTAGACCATCATTAAATCAATTGTGATCTCGGGTGGTAACGAAAATCAGTAACTAAAAAAACACCGAATGATTTCCACGTCAGCTGCCAAATATCTCTTAGGTTGGAGCGTTGGGAGCCTTCTCATCCTGCTGCAGACTGGGCATTCGCATATATAATATCCTAGCGCATCATTTTACGTGCATGATCTGCATTACGGCGACTACACTTAGCCCATATTCTGATAGTGTGACCTCAAAAACTTCATTTATATGGCAACCCTGGCATGCTTGACCTCCCTGTCGCAATCAAAAAATCACGTAAAAGTTGAAAAATCAAACAACATTACGGACGCTCACAAATAGTTTGTGGCAAAGGCGAAGATTGAAAATGTCTCACTATTTTACAATTTCACTATTTGTGACAGCTTCATTACTACGCACCCATACAGCTACACTGCGCTGCTTAATGCACATTGCTGTCGCACAAAATTGAAGTAGTTACACCCTGATGGTGCGATAAAATGCGGTTGCACCACAACGACTGAAATGCTAACTTGACTGCTGTGGCCACGGTGACAGCGACGACTGTGGAGACCTGCCATGAAACAACCTTGTACACCGCTTCAACTGCCGGCTATTGCAGCATGCTGCACGAAGACCAGCAGTGCGCGCAACAGCCCGAGCAACGGAGTGTGGCGTCCAATCACCCATACGCCCAACAATTGCGGTACAAATTCGCAAACGGAAACGGAAACCTGCTATAATGACGCGAATGGCGGCAGCAGGCGGGGGAAGATGCTGATAAAGCGGCCACCACGCATAAGTCAGACACGCCATGCTGTGAATGACACAAAACGTCGAAGTGTATGCAGTGAAGTCAGCGGCAGCGTAACGGCAAACCAAGAAAACATGAGGCAATGCGCCGAAATGCAGGAAACGCAGCAAAAGACTGTTTGTAAAATATGAAAAATGGTAAAAAGCAACACCGAGTGACATGGCAGATTTGAGCGAAGATTTCAGGCAAAAAAAGAAGGAAAAGAAGCGAAGCGAAAAACTGCGGAAGTAAGTAGAATATAAATAGTACAGCTATGATAGCGACGCCAACGCTTAGAAATAGCAAATGCTCGGTAACAAATAAGCAAACTTTGGTTGACTTATACTTTTGTGTTGTTGTTTTTGTTATTATTGTTGTTTATTTATGTTATTCATGCCGTTTTTGCTGTGCGGCGTGATGACAACGTACATGCCACGGCGGATATTGCGTTCATATTTTCATGTTTTTGAAATATTGTTGTTATTGTTGTTGCTGGCGATGTCAGGGTCGGTCATGATTACGATTTGTCACACAGATACTGCTGTTAATTAAGATCAAGGTGAGTGAAAATTTCAAGGTGAGTAGCCACTTGGAAATTTAATGAGTTGCCGGTGGAGCTTTTAAGTTCGACGTGAAGGAGAAATATTTTATGCAAAAATAGTTAGTGATGATAATACAATGATAGGTAGGACTGCTGATCTTTTATAGTAATTGTTTGAATTTATAATAGTTTCTTTAAACTTGAACTTCAATTTATACATGGGTAGCTTCGAAATCTCCTCCTATTAAGTGTTTAGTGTATATATGGAGCCGAGTAAATTTGGTTCTATCTGTGACTTTCTTCCATCTTTCTAACACTGGACGATTTTTAAGCATCATATCTTGTACATTTTATATATTCGAAGGTCGTTTAGAACGGGGTATGTCTTCAACGACCTCTTTGAACCTTTTGATCTTTTAGAATGCTTTGTCTGATGCCAGTCGTATTTTAAGTGTTGATTTATTGTCACATATTTACTGTTGTCTCAACTATGTTCACAGCCTTAACTTTTAACCTGTAAAGCATATTCTAACACTCAAATGAACTCGTTGAACTTAAGTTACATCTTTTTGGTTGAAACAAAACAAAAGGTCCCCTTCACAGAAGTATTAATTTGAAAGGTTTTGCGCTTTATAAACGGCTATTAGTTGCTTTCAATGAGGTTATTGACGCTGATACCCCAGTGCCTACCAACACTTATAATTTTATTGCAGCATTTTCTTTTTTTTTCCCCCTCATATTTTTGGAATAATTGGCAAACATCTCCAAAGTACCAAGCATACTCAGAGGGCTCCGAAAGCCATGCCACATAATTGGTGCTGGCAAATACCCAATAAATCAAAGTAGTTTCACTCAATTCAATTCGGTGCTGCTATAACGAGCCTGGAAGAGGTTAGAAGAGGTGAAGAGTAACTGAGTAGCAGCATAAACGAGAACAGGTGTAGGCGGCGAACAGGAGAGCAGCGTGAAGTGGCCTGAAGTGTTGCGCTCAAGTTGATATTCAAACTACAGAGCGCACAAACACATACACACACACATTGAAAGTTTAGCCAAGTTATGGAAATTTTACTTACAAATTTGCGGTGCGTCTCAACAAGCGCGCTATTGGTAAGCACATAAGAATTGGTTAAGTTTCTAATTTCACTTTGACTGGCAGTTTGCGCCGTTGCCATACAGTATTTGCTGTAAATATATGAGTATCACTTATGGAGGGCCAACTTATAAGCGCTCGAAAATGTTTTGTAACTAATACGAAAATATCGCGAATGATAACTTGCCGCAACACCAACAAATACAAGCAAGCAAAAGCTGCAAAGTATTTGTGCCTAAAAGTGTAGCATAGACTGAGGCGCGTAACCGTGCGTGTGACAGCAATTTGCTATTAAAAGTGCAAGCTTTGAGGCAGCAAGCCATATTTCAGCCAAAATTCAATATGCAATAAAATAAATAATTTTATGTAGCCTGAATATAGCCTCCATGAAATAGGGATATAAGTAAATTTGTGCGCCACTTTAGTTATTTACGTAAATTTGCCAAAGTAAGCAAAATAACAAACAAAACAACTTATAATTACAATTAAGCCATATCAGTCGTGACGCTGCTGGAAGTTTGTCTGTCAATGATGTTGCACGAATATTGAAAGCGTTTTGTATATTTCTATATCTAAACTAAAATGCTCCTGACAGTTTTAGCTCTATCTTCATTCGTGCCTTTGATGGCAATTAATGCGGGTATGATTCTGTTAATATTAATGGCAGCTTAATTGATTAGACATTTGGAGTGGGCGTGCAATTTTAATGGACTTATTTTAATAATTTGGAATTACTGGAAAATGAGAATTTGAAATTCATAGAAGGGTTCACCAAAATACGTAAAAAACTATAAATTAATCGAGTTTTGAACATTGCTTTTTCGTACTGGCTAAAATTTAGTGCCAACAGTTCAGGGTTTGACCTTCAGGTTCTGAGATATCGATATGAAATTTTGCACACATTCTTTATATATCGTACCAATATAGCATATAGCTGCCAGATAAGCTGAACGATCAACAAATGATTTGTGAAAAGTTACTATTTTTCTTGTTTTAATGTTAGATTAGATCAGATCTTGAGAAAATAATATAAGCAGACGAAGATAAGTATTTTGTAGAGCTACTAGAGACAGATTTAAACCTTTATGTTTACAGATAGTACCTATAGACTCTCCAACATCTGTAAAGGCGTTTGCTGTCGATTCTGTTTTGTTCGAATAGGTAAAATACGAGATACAGAGTATTTTCAGTTTAGACACATAAAAATGGGATATTCGCGATATGGCACTACTTGCTTCCAAAAAACTACAATATTGGCATTCAGAAAGTTTTAAGTCTTCCACTCTAACCAGTCATTGATCATGTTATTGATGGTTAGAACTCTCACAACTGTTCAAAAGCTGACTTTATCGAGGCAAGAAGCTTCATGGATTGCCACCTACTATACTGTAGTTGACTTCAAGAAGACTGTAGAGGTTAGGTTAAGTCATAGGGTTGATCGATGGATCTCACTTGAACAGATTTTTGTTCACTGTGTTACCCATAAACTGCTAAGGTGAATCTGAATAAATTCAAAGGACCAACACCAGAACGCAAGAAGACATCAGAAAACCGACACGATTCCAATCGGATGAAATTTAGGAAAGGGTGGCTCCCTACCAAATTGATTTGCTTGCAATTTCCGACGATACCAGTCTAATATGGAAAAAGATTGAAGCTATTGCTAAGGAAGTCATACACTCGTTGACTAGTTTTCAGCGCACTGACTAGCTAAATCCAGTGTAGCCGCTCGGCTATTAGGGTCAGTGTACACTTTTCTAATGGAAGCTGTACTTCGGTCTTGAGTCTGAACTACATTTGTTTGAGGACACTCGACTGAAGACCTCTCCATCAACGCTCCCTTTTTATTTCGATAAGTTCGCTGTACGTCTCTTTCCAACGGTTTCGCCATGCCCACAAATGTTGCTCTTACAATATTTCTGCCGTCAAAACCCATGTAACCCCTTAAAGTATGCTGAACTCAAAGCATTTGCTGAAACCTTAGGGCTTCTTGCGAACTCATCTAATACAAAAAAAGTTGGAAATCGCACCTTCACCAATAAATATGTAAAAATTTGCCTGAACACTGTTTACAATTTTTTTAGTTTTCAAGTTTTTAAATTGAACTATAAAAGCTCGCTGGAGATTTTCTAGAAATACCATTTAAACTACCAACCCTAAAAATTTTCTTTTGACAACTTAGCAGCAATATTTAAGTAGAAATAGAAATTCACTTCCACAACATATTTTCTGCTACAACTACCAAAATTTTCCATTTCCGGTAAAATACCAGAAACTTTTCCATGTAAATACACAGACAATTTCTGCTATTTAATCACTAATTTAGGCAAATTTTATGTATTTCATGCAAAAATACCAAACTTACTTGGAAATAAAGCAAAATGCTGTTTTCTTTTTCGCTTTGCTTTATATTTACTTGCTATGCTATGCCATGCTATGCTGTGCTGTGCTAAACTTTTGCCATTTTCCGCCATACCACACACTTATTTGCTTGCCGCACTCATGCGTGCATTGGTATGTGTGTGCGCAAATTTTCGTGTATTTGAGTTGGTAATGGTTTCTATTTTTATTTCTCTTTGCTTTTAGGTTAGACTTTCATATATATGTGTGTGTGTGTGGTGTTTGTGTGGTGCTCTGCAAATAACTGATTTCCAGCGATTTATGTTAATGATTGTTAAACATTAGTAAATCAATTGAATTGAAGCAGCAATTTGCTATGCAAGTTATCTGCCAGCAACAACAGCAACACAAGCTGTGTGTGTAACCGTAAGACAAAAAGTAGAAAATGAATAAAATAAATAATTTGCTTGTTGGCACACAAATTAGTGCCACACTCCTGTCGAGCTGGCATTTGCCTAAACGAAAAGATGAGGCACAGCAAAATTCCTCAGGAAAAATGCCAATGAAAAAGCAAAAATTTCAATCGAGTTTATGTATTTGTTCTGCATGAGTATGCATGAAATATTTCCAAATGTTATGGTATGTGTGCATGTGTGCGTGTGTATGTTAACTATTTTCTATTATGTAATTGGAGAAGTTTAATAATAAAATCTCTGTTTGTGTAAATTTAGCTAGAGCATTTGTTTTGGTTTGCCAGTCTGGTGGGTGCCATATAACTGGTAGATTTCCAATTGCTTTGTATACATACATACATATGTATATACAATTTATGAAATTATATCAAATATTGTGTCAAAAATGCACCCGGAATATGAAATTAAATTTTCCGGAGAAATAATATTAAAAAAAAAAGTATTTGCTGGATATGGAACAAAAATTTGTCTCAAACTTTGTATTTCTAACCAAGCTTCGTGTGCAGAATCATAGCGAATGTTTGGAAATTTCTTACGGAGTTTTATCAAAAATACAAACCTACAGGTGGTACAAAGCTTTCCAAGACGGTCGAGAGATCGTTGAAAACATGCCTCGTTCTAAACGACCTCTTCAACTAATGAAAATATTAAAAAAATTAAGGATAAGGCGCTTGAAAATCGTCATACAAGTGTTAGAGAGATGAAAAGAGGGCTCTTCATCTCTCGCGTGTCCGCTCGAATGATTTTGGTGGATATTTTGGGAATAAAACGAGTTCTTGCTCGACTCGTCCCGATAAATTTGAATCTGTTTCAAAAAGAGAACCGTTAAAGGGCTTCTTTGGACATGCTTGATCTTGCGAATTAGAATCCCAAATTCATGGAAGCACTATAACTGCCGATGAGACATAGGTTTATGAGATTGACAAGTAAACATGTCAACAATCATCCGACGGGTTCCATCGTATTCAATCGATCGAAGAGAAAAACAAAATTCGCTGAAGGAGCTAAAGCCCGTCGCAAAAAAAACTTATGAAAAGTATTTCGAGACTTGAAAAATCGTTGGTATACATGTTTCACATGGGTTAGAGATTACTTTGAAGGCGACAAAATAAATATTGATGAATATTTTATGTTTTATTTACAATTTCCGTGTACTTTTTTGTCACAATGTATGTCAAATGGTAGGAAGGCGTTACTGAATATCCCTATTTTTGAATACAGTTGTCAGTTTTAATTTTTGTGGATGTACTTGGTGAAAAAATATATGGTTTATTTAATCCTGGACGGGCTTCGCTATTTTGCCCCTGTTTGCATAGAACGAGTCGACTAACAAAGCACGTCCAGGGTTGATTATAACAAGAAATTACTCAAAATCATATCATAATGTCAAATAGTTGGAAAGCCTTACTGAAAGAAATGCCTTAATTTTCTTTTAAATACTCTTTTAAAAGAGTTGCCATATTGAATTTTATATATGGATACATAAATATATATATATAAGTATATCATAATGAAAGATGACTTACCGTTAAACGATTTCTATGAAGTGGAGGCCTTCTCCAGCTGGTCCAGGATTTTTTACGACGCTGTAATTTTTATAGAACGAGAACGAACGGTATAACGATTATTATACGAAACGAATCGAACACAATTGGGGCTATGCCTCTTTTATTTTTGAAAACACACACACACATTTATCATTTCAACTTGCATTATTTACCACTTTATTTTTATTTTTATTTTTAAAAGACCACACATTTTTATATTGGACTGAACTTTTTTATAAAATAATTGATATCACTACTTTCTCACTTTTTCTATGAACACTACACTTTTATTAAACTGACAACACTGGACAGTACTTGCCTTTTGAATACACAGCTTTACACGCACGCGAACCGAACCGATCAACCTTAATCGCGAACCGAACCGATCAATCTAAATCGCGAACCGAAGTGCATTGAAGTAGTCGCAACAGTAATAAGCACTTTATAAGTTTTTTCTCACTTTTTACTGAAAGTTCTGTGATTTTTTTGAGCTTTTATTTCTCAAAGTTGTTGTTATATTCAATTACACTTTGCTGTTGTATTAGCATTGTGTTTTTATATTACATATAGATAATTAGAAACTATAATTGATAGCCGCAAAGTATCTCTTTAGCTTGTTCAGTTTTAGAATAAATATACATACATATACAGGCTCGATTACAGTTAACTCTGCTTTCTCAATTACTTCTTTTTATGTCAATACACCCAAACTACTATTTCGGTTTTGATCAGTTTCCAGTTATGCTCTGCTCTCTCAAATGTCCAGCGATTGCTGCGCGAAAAATTACGTCAAATTTTAAGCCGAACAAAACCGACACAAGTCGATTTCTCAATACAGATTTCCGTTTTTAATTTTCATGTATATAAGTTCACGTTTTTATATAATGATCACTTCTGTTTTTTACAAAAAGTTCTTCGCACTCTAATGAAATTTAAACACTTTTGCCAAATTTTCCAAAAAGTTTATGTCTGCTCACTATTATTTGGCAATTAACGCAGTTAGGCACCAAAACCGCCGAGTTATTGTCATCGACGAGTTATTTTTTTATATTTACTCACAAATATATGCTCATTGCACTTATTGCTCTCAATTTCTCACCATCAATTAACCTTTTTTAATTGTAAACCTTTATAAAATGCATTTCCGTTTCCCATACACCCCCTTTCCGTTTTATGTTGCTCATTTACTTAAACTCTCTTTTTGCGATTACATAACTTATCCATTTGCGCAGCAGCTTCAGCAAGGCAGCATAAAGCGAAGAGCGGCCAGCGCATATTTCAAACTAGAGAGCTCGACTTATGTGCTGAACGCATAGAGCGCGACAGACTGCAAGCGACATCTATCAAATATTAAAATACTCACGTTGTTATGGACACAGTTATGTAGTTGTGCACCTGTCTCAATAACTGTGTCCTTAAGAACATGTGTATTTTAATATTTGACAGATGTCGCTTGCAGTCTGTCGCGCTCTATGTGTGCAGAGCGTTACTCAGTGCAGGTCAAAGAGCTAGGAGTGTGGTATAATATATTCTCCCAACAATGTTTAGGTCGTTCGCACATGTTTTTACATATGGAAATCTTCCGTTATGTCTCTTTAAGCGTGTGTAGTGATGCCAATCATCTTTCCATGTTGGGAGCAGTAGTTTTGTTAGCGTATCTGTAAAATATAAAAACAGATATATTGTGAGAAAATGTTTTGTAATAATGCAAATAACTTTTTTAAGTTTTCAAATATTACAAATTTTGTGGTTTTAAGGACTTAGGGTAGGTTTGGTTAAACGGGCGTTCCAAACAAGGCCCTCATTTGGACAGCTACCCATATTGCCGGTCATTGTGGTACCTAGAACTCTTATAAAATTGATCATAAGGACGAAGCGCTTTGAGTCTATAACAAAATCGTTGAAGCGGCTAATATCAGTCTCTGCTCTTTGCATAAATAATGGAAAGTTTGCGACCGACTGAATTTTCTAATCTTACTAAATTAATGCCCAGTGAACAATGTGCAGTGAGAGCTTCTTCAAAGCGGTAAGATGAACTTTGCTAAAGGCAGCTACTTCATAGGATCTCCTACTTTCTACTTTTTGCCAAACCGACCTCATAGTGGCGCAGAGGCTGATCATTGACCGACACCTAGTAAGGGTACGCGAAATTCACAGATCCAGTGATAGAATGTAAGATGACAACGGGATTTGAGCGAGTTAAGGGGTCATACTATACAACTAGCTCATCGGGTGAGGTGAGATAAAAGCGTATGTTAAAGGGAAAATTTCCGTAAGAACTTGGTTAGAATGTCGTGAAGACACGAGTAATCCCTTCAGTCCATTGTGATGCCCAGAACTCGTAGTTTTGGATCAAAAAGACCATCCCTTATCGACAAGACGTCTGCCAAAAATTGATTGAGATGGCTAATTTTAATTCCAACCAATTCGCTTGATTCGTAAAAAGCATGGTATCAGAGATGCCTTGAACTTAATCTGGCGAAAGCTGGACAGTGGAGGAGAAAATGTCTGGATGCTCTTCTTCCTCACTGAAACTTTGATACGTTCCGTCCGACAAAATATTTATCCTCGCCGCATGAGTGTCAATGGGATTGTGTTCAGTTAAGCTGCCTATCATTACAGCGATGTGAGCTTTGCTATGAGCGGCCAGTGTAATTATACTTTAAAATTTCATTTTGAGCCATAAGGCTTTCACAACCCCATAAATGCTGGTTGCTGACCCACACTTGCTAAGCTCGTGCAAAGCCAACAGATTCAGCGCCCGAGTGCATGAATCGCTTTTGGCCAGACACCAAGACAAGTTTAAAGGAAGTCGCTTAAAGCTTCTGCTGGTGAGATTATACACTCCTTGATTAGCTTTGAATTCATAGTTAGAGAGCTAAGGCCTGCAAATCAGCTCTGCTATCGGAGGATGCATACCTATCTAAGAGAAGCCATACTTGGTAGAAAGACATTTTCTGCTAGCTTGATGGCTACCTCTTCTGCATGAAAGGCACTAAAATGGTCTGGCAGTCTGAAACAAGAGTTGATAGCAGAAAAGTCCTCTTCCAGTCATCCGTAAGATTTGGAATATTGCGTAGAAATAGTCAATGTCGATTTATGAGCAAATTTTTAAATTGAATTCGCTTATGAAATTAATATAAAGCAATAGGGTGCATATTTCCAAAGCACTTGTAAATCTTTCTGCAACGCCACATTGCCAACGAACAAAGGACTTTTTGTAATAAACTACAAATTATTTTAAATGCCTGACTAGCTACTGATTACAAAATGCTTGACTTTGTCTACTTGCCTGGCTGACAGGCAAAGTTACGCTGCCAAGAAAGTCCGTTTGGCGCGCCTTAAGCTTTTAGCGAACTAACACACCTCACATTGTCAATATGCTAAAATATAAATAACAAACAACAGCAACAAAACACGGACTGACATTAGATAGGGAGAAGAGTACAGGAAGTCGTTGGAATTTATGTTCATTTACCCTGTGTGAGGCAATGTCTGCAATTATGGTAAAGTATTATTTTCCAACCATATATGACGGTTAAAAGCGGGTGTTGCGTAGAGGCCAGTGGAGGAAGAAACTTTCAAATTATTTGAAAAAACATTGCTTTGAAACAGAGAATGTCTAGCTATAAATAGAGCGCCGAAAAGCTGCGAAAGTATTGCAAAACTTGGTCGGAATAAAAGTTGTTTCCTACATTTAGGCTTAAATTGAAAACTTTAAGAGTTTTGTAGTGACCCGTAAAAATTTAACAAGAATTTAAATCAAAATTACTAATTTATTTATTCTGTGCATCTTGAAATGTGAAAAATTTGTTAAGAAGAATAAGTGTTGCCTACCTTTAGGCTTAAAGTGAAAATATTTAAGATTTATTTATGGAAAGGTAGTAGTTTTATTAAGAACTTCATATCTGTGGACTTCGAGTGTAACAATTATACATTTACTTATATTTAGGAGCTTAATAAAGGAAATATTTACTCAGATCGAAAATTGTTGCCTATCTTTAGGCTTGCAGTGAAAATTTTTAAGAATTGTGTGCGGAAATTTAAAAATTTTATGAAAAAATGTGAAGCTGGGCACTTCGCCCAGGAAAATATCCCACTCAAATCACCCTTTAAAAATGTGTGCTACAAAAGTACACATACGAACTTTTAAACTCCTTTACAAGAGTTTCCGTGCACATGTGCGCATACATAAGTATGTGGTGCGTATATTTGTTTTTGCAACCGATGTTGCTGTCCTGCGGCGTCTACACAATTTTAATCTCACTATTGAAATCTATCCAAGAAAATAGTTTGCATTCGCAATAAGTTATTGGCATATGTTATTATGTGTTTTGTGCTACACACACTTACACACAGTAGTTATGTATGTTTGTGCAACAACGAGAGAAGGAGCCAAACTATGAAAGCGCTATCCTGGAACCCTGCTGTTTGCAGCGTTGTGGATATATGTTTAAATATACAAATAAACAGTTCGGCTATGTGTGAGCAGTTGAATGTGTGTGTACCTTTATTTATGCAAAATATTTCATTGTCATAGAACACTGTTATTTTGTAAATTTATAGCACTGCTAGCATCTTCACATATACAAGAGTTCAATCAATTTCCGCTCCAAACGCTGGGCGCCCTTATAGTGGCATGACATTGCTCCTGTCCCACTCCCATTCTTTTCAATGAAGCCCACTCCAAAGACCGGTTACATATGTATGAGCTCTGCATTGTTTTTGCAATTCGATCATTTGTTGTTTTAGCATAATTTCATAGGTGTATTTGCCTACCCACTTACACACTCCAGCATACATAAATACATATATGTAAGCACTCATATCGATATGATATGATTTTCTATATAAATATTATTATTGTTCTTGTGCTCTGCGTCGTCTGCTGTTCTAGTTTATCGCAATTGGCAAGCGTAACCGAACTACGAGTTCATAATAGCTTGGTTAGCTCTGCAGTGCTGCCTGCTCCAAAACATGTTAGTAATCAATACTGCAATGAGCATATAGTGCCACAAATTGTATAGATTTCGATGCTTTAGCAAATTTATTGCGCCGTTATGAGTGGCTGAATATGGGGTGAGGCAAATATTAAGCATATATTCATCAAATTCCCTTAGAGAAATCTGGCGACAGTGGAAATTATATACACAATTGGATACAAGTAGGTATCCATAGTGAGGCCACGGAGTCTGTTAAAATTCATGTTAGGCGCAAGCATTCTAAAGGATGACTACTCCTCATGGACATAGTAACTGAACTCGGCTCATTGGCCTACCTGATTAACCTAATCTAACCAAAACTGGATACAAGTAAGACCTTTTTCCCCAAACACTTACTTGTTTTGTACAATTACAAGTAAGCTGGGTGATATTATAGCCTGAATATGGCGCCCGAAGTGAGAGATGGTCTAGAATTGGTTGAGAAAATGTTGACACCAACTGGTTTTAATATAGAGTTCATAGTATCACTCGACCAGCAGCCGCATTGGAGGCTTTCACTTGGACCATATATGATGTGACAGCGTCAAATGTTGCATATATGCTCCCAAAAATGCAAGAAGAGGCCAAAACTTGCTTCAGACTTCATTGGCTTTGTGTTTAATCGTTATTATATTCATACTACATAGTACTTGGTAGCACTATAAATAGGGAAGAGAAAAATTTAGGCATGCAACAGTAACAATATTTCTAGAAAAACAACACTGGCTTTCATGATATCGTTGCATTATTCTAAATGTTACAGACATATCAATAGTCGACTTGTGAAGTGTTCTTGAGGTAAAGAGGCCAAAAGAGGCTAGATTGATTTCTGAAGCGTCGATGAGGTAAAGAGGACAAAAAGAGTAAACGAATTAAAGTTTGGCAAAGTCAGGAATTTAGTGCGTAGACATCAGTAATCGATTTGGGAAGCGTCGATGAGGTAGAGAAGCCGAAAAGAATACACGAAAAGTTCTCTTGAGTTTTGAGTCAAAGTTTGGCAAAACCAGAAGTTTGCAGAGCGTCTTTGATATATGTTAAATGCTTCGAAAGGTATAGACCTTTATTTTCAGAATTTACCCCCGAGTAGTAAAATAGCTCTTTTCGAAAAACAAAAGCAACAAATACGACAATATCAAAGTCTGTTCCCACGACAGTCGGGTATAAGTAACCGAAACGGATCTGGACTTTTTTTTATTGAAAAGAAGTAAGCTTATTCTGATTCTGCGACTGTTCTTACAACAATTGGGTCTATACAACCAGTAGGACACTAATTTATACCCGATCAAAGACTAGCAGATCGGCAGGACTCCTCAAATTATAATTCGTAAAGCAAAATGTTATATCATATAAATAATAATTTTGAGAAGTTCTGGCGATTTGACAAAGTTATACAAAGTAGAACCATATAAAGGGATAGCGTTAGGCATCAAGATGGTATGAAAGTTACCAATATTAATGAAATGTATTCAGTAGAGAGAGAGAGAGAGAATTGAGTATAGTAAAATGCCGAACCATTGAAAAAATATAATTTTTTTAATGTGAGTTTATTTGCTTAGAAGATATATTTTTGGTGTTAATATTAATTTTATGTGCGATGATTTCAAAGTTTTTCATTTAAAGTCGGAAAATCTGTTCATTATATTTAAAATAACAATTTTTCTTTTTCCTTTTCGCACAGCCAAATTAATTTAGTACACTAAGATTATAATTGAGAACCTTCTGTCTTTCGCACAGCTGGATACTCGATTAACTATAGGCTGGATTAACGATCAGCTCTTATAATTGATTGTCTTCTTCATTTTGTAACATCATGAGCTGATTGCTATTTTACCAATGCACACAACCGAATTTACAGCCTGGACAACAACCGGTAGAGTTAAATACAGCCAAATTTACAGTGGGGACAACAACCCGCAGAATTTCCAGTTTCAACTAGATTTGACTTCGACTAAGAATTAATGTAGTAAAACAAGAGTTTTATGTTGTATGGTAAATCGATCATAATATGTGTTCAAGTTTTTGGATAAATAAATTTGAAATTTTACTCAGAAGAAATTCTGGAAATTTGGACTTTTTTGGCTCTTAATCGAGCAAAGGCCGGTTAATTGATGAGACTGTTGGAGTCTAACGTTAAATGGAAAGTACGGAAAAAGGTCTTTGCTAACATTTTGCGAAAATGTTATTAATCGTTTTTAAGATGCCTGGACTCGTTACTGGAAAGTCAACCTCCTTTTATTTGGACAACACGTGCTATTTCTAACCGAATTCCAAAGTTTTTAGCTCTCTTATTGAAAAGGAAAATTTAATACAATTCAAAAGTATACACAGCTATTCAATTTTCTAAAATGTCTACACATTTGCATGTAGAGGCAGATATAGTAACCCCTAGGCACACTAACCAAGTAAGAGTACATGAAAGGCTGCCATATTGTTTGCTGTAGACTCGCTGCTTGCATTCAATAAACTTCATTTCATTGCATATTTCAGTGCAATTCCACCAACATATGGTTATTGCACGCTACATACATATTTATATGCCGTTGCGGTGTATACGCTTCCTTTTGGCAGAGAAAAAATAAAATTTTTGGCATATAAATTTCTTCGTTTATAAAAATTCCGACTTGCCTGCAGTTATTCAACAAAATATCTGCTGCATAACAAACAAGTGGTATATTTGATAGCGCGCACACACATGCACGCATATGCATATATATGTGTATGTCGTAGGGATATGCTTGCAAGCATGTAGCTATGTAAATTTCTCGCTGGCAAAGTGTAGTTTTGCGCAGTTTTTCGCCGAATGCACACAATGGATGCGTCATGCCGGGGTTACTGTGCCACTTTCGTTCGCGTAGCGCACAACACCTTGCTGCGCATCCTTGCCAGCGCCTCACTTGCGCGTGTGTTGGTGTGTGTGCTCGTGTTTTGACTTCCTCCTTGCTCGATTCCCAGAGGAGTTGCTTTTATGTCTGCGCGAAATTGCTTCGTTTTCAGCGTACATATGCTATAGATTGTATTGTTATTGTTATTTTGTTGTTGCTGTTGTTCTGCTGCGGTGCGTTTGCTGTGCGGCTGGTTGGTGCTAGTGCGCTGGTGCTTGTAGTCGTGTTTGTACTGGCGCTATTGGCGGCCAGGCAGTGTGTCCTGTAGCCCACATATCCTCGCATTCAATGGCTGGTCTTTGATATTATCAATTCTTCCGCTTGTTCGCTTTGTGTTTACTTGTAGCGACGTCCATTCTTGTGTTACGGCGCTTATTGCATGTTGCTACAGCTTTTGTTGCTGCTGGTATGCTATGGTTGTTGTTGTTGTTTTTGTTGTTTGCTTTATTTGTTTGTTAATCTGCTCAATATCCCGTGCAGACAGACAGGCCAATGTCTTTGGTCGGACTTGCGCGCTTCCTCAAGCGCCAACGTTTGGCTTTCGTGTGAATTATCTGAGAAAGGATGAGCGCCCGTGAAGAGAGCGTGTATCGTGTGTTTCTTACAAAGTCAGTATACTGTCAGCGTGTGTGTAACGGTATGCCTTACCTTGTACCTAGATTGTCGCGTTGTTGGCTTCCGTTCAATGGCCCTTAGTTAAGTTCTTTGCTGTCTACTTTTAGGCGTACGCACACTTATATCTTGCAGTTTTTGACAAAATAAGTAAATATAGCGTTTTTTTGTTGTTGTCTTTTGTCGGCATGTAGCTTCTCAGCACGGTTTAGTATCGGAACATATTTGCTTCTTGGCTGCGTTCCAAACTAGTTTTCAATTAAACTAATGATTTTTGAAGGTCTCCACTTTGTTTTGCTGACCTTTCGTGGGTCCCTTTTGAAATATTAAAAAGTTTTGGACACTTTGGCAAATTTATGGCCAAGCAGTTTAAGGTCAACATGGAATAGAGGTTTATCTAACAATTCATTCTATATTTATGGCAAAATAGCTAAAGTTGCGAAGTGTTGAGGGTTGTGCAAGAATTCTAGCGAGCTAAAAATTTATCTAACAAAATAGGTTACCTGTTAGAGGCATACCACAAATCAGAATATAATCGCTACAAAGCTTAGTGCTATTGAATATTTTTTAGCGATAGTGACTGTCACTCATACAGTATAACTTTTTATCAGACTATAAAAACGAAGTCGGCTTGATAATTTGATTTTAATTAGAACAGCTTTTGTTGCTGAGGTGCTCTGTGATGGCTGAAATGTATTACACACTGGCGCAAAAAATATATAAAATGCTGTAGGAACGTATTTGTATCAGCCTTCTCTACTAAACATCGTTTTTCAGTCCCCAGTAGAGAAGATTGGACGAATGGTTCTGCGATCGGCGGTTCCAACGGCGAAATATACATTTTCCATTGAATACGTAGATTTTTTTACTCCTTCTAGGGATCAAGGAGTAAAACAAGAACAGGAGCTGGCTTCTCATCATCCTAGTGGGGATTACTATCCGTACACGGAGAGCAACTTCAAACTAATTGACAACAATGCAGTTTTTCAAACGGAAATTGTGGGCACAACAGCAGTACCTAGTGGCCTTCAGCGCTTACCTGCAAGGCCACTAATATTCTAGTGGGTAGCCAAACGGCAGTTAAGGCCATTCCTAGCGCCAATATTAAGTCTCTGAGTACACTATTCTCTTGAGCTGCGCCAGATCATTCAGCTTTATCAATGGCAATGGGCCCTAGAACAACATCTCAGGTTTTGAAGCACGAGCAATACACGGCAAACCATAAAACTGGTAGTGTTGATGGTAAACAGATCAAAAACCTTCAACTTCTACGCAAAATAGAGCTTAGTATCATATATGAGGTCACACAGGGGAACTACCCTTAAAATCTCATTATTAGAAAATAAAAATTGTAGATTCAGCGGAATGCAGGGCATGCGCTAGGACGATGAGAGGCTGGAATATTATCTATGCAAATGCCCAGCCTTCAACCGGATGAGAAGGAACATATTTCATGGCTCCCAATATTCCAACTTAGAAGACTTTGGGCTGCTGAGGAAGAAAGGAATCCATTTTTTTTAGCAAATACATGGAGTTGCTGGATAAGGCGTAAATTGGTCATCACTTGGGAGCACAATGGGTCTAATGATGGCCTAAGTGCGGCCGACCACGGTCCGACGCTCATGAGCCTACCTTTTCAATCAACCATCAGGCTACCTGTAGCGGCACAGGTCAACGCATGACCCACATTGACCTTCGTGAGATAGAACTACGAAGAAATGATCACTCTTTTCACATCCGTGGAACGAAAGTTTCAAAAATCCTGTTCTCCTAAGCTTTCAGGTCCTTGTAAAAAAGTATGCGGGCAATTTCTAAACGGAAACATGAAAGAAGGCTACTCTATCTGAAGAAATATGATCGCAAATGTACCAACAGCCGTCTGTAAGTGACTAAATTCTTCTTCTAAGTGAGTAAAGTCTTCTTGTGGACTTTGCTGATACACTTTCTAATATTTGATTTTTTTAACATTTTTTTTGGTATGTTATAATAAATAAGCCTACATAATAAAGCATACGAGAGAGAAGAAGGTTCTAAAATACAAGTAAATTCATAGACCAATCAGGAGTGTTCTTCTATATACTTTAAAGAAACAAATATAAATACCAGAAATATCCGAAAAATATGTTGTTCGAAATAAAAACCGAGTCTATACCGGTTTTTTTGGCTGAAAAAAACTTAGTTCAAAATTAAAAAAAAGTTACGATCGTTGGAATCTTGTTCAAAAGCTGGGCTACAGTCTCTAAGACGATTCAAAAATGGCGTGCAAACCAGGGCAAATAATTTTTGAAAACAAAACAAAAAAAAAGAAGAAAAAGCCGCCGGTAATGAATGATAAAATAAAAAACATTAAAGGAAAAATTATTTAATGCTGCTAAGTGGATTGGTAAAGGAACGGGAGGGATGTGGTGGAAATTTTAAGATTTTAAAACGATTTATCTCGATTTCCAAAACTACAAGTGCTATGGAAAAAAGTTGTATGGCAATGTTGTAGCTAATGAAAAAGTCTATAACTCTTACATACAGGCTTTCTTCACATAACCTCAAAAATGTTGTCAAAATTTCACATAACCTAGTTTCATCGGTTTTTATTTGTATCTAGTACAAAAAAATGTTTGTTTTTCATGAAATATTGTGCAAATTTAGGAACTTATATTCCAAAAACAATTTTTCTATAACTTTCAAAGGCTTCTGCGCAAGAGTATTACTGAAGTTGCTTTGAAAAAATAAAACTTTTCTAGTTACTCAAAAAGGCTGCAGCGATGCCATGATGGAGCTCAATCACCACTAAGCAGTAATAATCACAGCGAAATGTCAACAACAACAAAATATAAGTAAACAAAACAAAAACAAGTGTCTATTATTAAATTTGACAACAAAAAGTCTTGCTCATCATGAACATTAAGGTAATGATGTCAAGGTTATGATAACACGTTTTGGCTTCATTTCACCGCAAAATACAAAGGCAATCAACCGAAAGGCTACATTCACCTACAAAAATGGCTTAAAAAGCGCAAACTGGATACATAAAGCAGCGCAAGTGTTATAGTAGAGCGGCAGCTACTTGACGCCTTCGAAGACGCGACGTGTCGGGTTAAACAATTTTTTGTACGATGACGCTTGGGTTGACTGCTTCTTGGTAATTCGATAGATCGTTGGACTCTCACTTTCAGGCGTTGTTGTTGCGGCTGCCAAAAATTTATGACTTGGCACATTAGCGCGGCGGTACATTAGCATTAATTAGACGTGCCGAAGTAAACAAGCCGCGGCAAAAACAGCAACAACACTTAAAACAATAATGATGCTAACAAAAACATGAGCAAACACAATAACTATAAGCGGACGCATAACAAAGGCTGTGGGGTGTAAGTAAAAAACAGTAAAGATTCTGAGCGAGTATAGTCTCAGCTTAGCTAGCGCCAACTGCTTTTCAATGTCAGGCTGATAGTGTTTTAACGCTTAACGTTTGTATACGGTTTTATCGCTCAACGCGCGGCTCACTGGCAATTTAGCGACAGTCTAAGATGTTATTGTTGTTGTTGTTGTTGTCGGTATTGTGTTGCTGTTGTTGTTGTTGTTTTTATTATTGTCTTTGCTTTTTGTTGTCTTGGTAATCCGCCCACTTTTCGCACAACATCAAAAGCGCTGAGCTGAGTTTTCCGTGGAGGCGCCGCAGCTACCCCGAGACAGTAAACAAAGTTGACGCTTACACACCCAAACTCCAAAGGGTGAAGCTATACTGATGCTTTTCGGTATGTAAGGGAGCACATAAAACTTATTTTTATGTGTGTAGTTATGTATATCGCTGTTATTGGCGTGTGTGTCGGTGTAACCAAAAATTATTGCCACCCAACTTTGTTCTGCGCGAATTTTCACATTCCAAACCACTTTACTACAGATCACACATACATATATGCATATACATGCTTACATATATACACACATAAATATATATTTCACACATGTAGGCGCTTGTTTTCCCCCGCCCAGTGGTATGTGCTTTCCATTCGAACTCCCTTTATCTCTTTCAAATCTTCAATATTCTTTCACAATTGACTTTAGTACTTTCGTATCGTTGTCAAACGCATACAAATAAACTACAAGCATTTACATGTATGTATGTACTTATTTTTACCGACACTGTTAAGCGCGCTGCTCCCTCGTCGTATCATTTTTGGACGCAAGCAGCCCTCATTAATATATGTATGTATGCCCCGCGCGCATGTAAGCCCGACACGTGTTTGTCTCTCAGCCACCTTCGTCATCAAACTTTCGTGCGTAGGTGTTGTTGTTTTGCTGTACGCAATCCTCTTAGCCGCTTCTTCATAATTTCTTATTTTTGTTTGCATCAAAAAATTTATTTTATTTAATCTTTAATTCCATATTATTTCATTTCTTCTGCGTAATCTGCGAAATTCCATCCCCAACTTGGCTTAATTTCACAGCACTTATAGGCACATGCCTCTCCACTCGTGTCTTCAACATGAAATTAGTGTGCAGGAATTTTTATGTCTCATAAGTTTAATTTAACGTAAATTATTTTCGCCTTATCTCTCAACATTGCTTCACTTACTTGCCTTACACAGCCTTACATAGCCCCAGTTATCTACCTAATAATCTTTTCATATTTATTTTTTGCTTTCTTAACGACCACATTTATCCTCCAACACATCGACACATACGAGTGCATACATAAAATTCCCTAAGCTTCTTTATTTAGCTGCTTCCTTTTCTAAGAAGCTCACTTTTTGATAAACAATCGTATCATTTTTATAGTGTCATAAAACAGTGCATCAAAAAGTCAAAAGCTTGGCCATTTGCCATACTTGTTTCGATTTTTATAGAGAACAGTGCTTACAATTCAATAAACCGTAGCAAATATTTGTTATTAATTGATATTATGAGCGGTTGGGATTAAAGTTTGTACACTTTAAGAAACATTATAATTTTATTTAACTGAAAGTCGCTCCTATACTAATCGCCCTTAGACGTTTTCTTATGGAAAGTAGCAACAATTTCTGCGATGAGAATTAAGAAGATTGTTGGTTGGAACAGCAAAAGTTATGGACAGTGCAAAATTACAAACCAGCTGGAAACTAATCTAAGTATATCAGACTATATACTCCAAAGTTTAGATTTCAATTGTGTCTTTTAGGTGATAAAACTGTCTAGGTGTGAATGGAGAAGAGTTTTTGTAGAAGAGGAACACACTACCTCAATCTAAACCGACGAGTCCAAAATGGACAGCGGTTTTGGTACAAGGGTGTACTTCGAGGATCTTGATATCTCTCTCTCTCTCCATCCTTCTATCCAACTCAGCTAGCATCTTCCAAGCGGAAACAATAGGCATGAAGATGGCCTGTGGAGTTCTACTGAAAAACAACGGGAGAGTATAGAAAGCGACTATTTACATAAACTGCCAAGCGGCTCTACTAGTCTTGTCGTTACCAGAGATCAATTCCAGCTTGCTAAACAAATTTTGGAAGGACTTAAGCTTACTAGTAGTTCAAATCCGCTTACTCATAATTTGAGTTCCCGGTCACAGGAACATATTCGGCAATGCAAAAGCAGACGGGTTAGCTAATACATGAGTTTCTCTAGCTAAATCTGAGACTAAGACAATATTGTTCTCGCTAGGAGTGATCAAGAGGGAGCTTAAAACTAAGGTATAATCAAGAGCGAGCCTAATACACAAATAACTCGAAATGAATGGAGATCTACAAACAAATGTTGGAAAGCGAAACACATTTGGTCGAATTACGACACAAAAAATAAGAACCTATTAAATAGGTCTAGGACGTAAATATACAGATTTACAGCTAACATAACGTGGCACTGGCCATTTGAAAAACATGCGTTTAAAATTAATATTTCCTCTTCCACTTCCTTTGTAAGTGCCCAGCCCTATCAAAAACCGGATATCAAACTCTTGGAATCCATCAAATATCAAGCTTTGGCTGTCTATCTATAAAGAGCTTAAATAGCCTCAATGGGAGCACTAAATAGTCTGAACACAACAATGAGACGCGTTATCAAGATATAAAGTCTTACGAAAATGTATCTAAATGGCACATTAAGCGCTTAAGTAGAGCTAGACTTGAATTTTGAAAAATCTTTTCAGGGAAATATTCTTAATTATCTAAACTCTCGAGTTATGAAAAAAAAAAATTCAAAAGTTGATAGAATAATAAGTGGAATTTTCTTTTAAATGCTAGTTTTTATTTTTGTCGAGTTATTTCGTGAAAATCTAATATAAGACTGGTTGTAAGTATGTTTAAAAAATACTTCAGCTCTTAGCTAAATGAAAATTTATTATAAATCTTACATGTTTACAAAGAAGAGCGGCGTTGTCATCTGAAAAGCACTAAAATATTATTAAAGCATTCAGTAAAGGGAAATTAAAATAGATTTTTTCTGCAGAAATGAAAGGGAGCTAAGTACAATGGATAAGCAGAGGTCAACGACAGGTTCACCGTTTTGTCAACACCTTCCGCTGACTACTAATCAAGGACAACCCGCTGCGAACTACAAAAGTTTTCATGTTCATACTTTTCTATAGTTTACTGTTAAACATAAATTTGTAGACGCGAGTAAAGTACAAAGAAAGCAAAGGCGTTAAATATGCGACTAATGTGAAGAAGGAAGACGAGGTATATTATTTATAAGGCATTGCTGGTTAGAGCTTTGCGGGTGCTAAGGGTATACAGGGGAATATAAGAACTATTTATATACATATATTTATTTTATGCGACTGTATGTGTGTTTTTATTGTTGCTGACACTTTATTAATAACTTGTATGGCGACTTTTGTGGGCGACAGGCGGCGCAACAACAAAAAAATTACTTCCTATTTAAGTAATTTTATGCTTTGGCGTTAAACGGTTTTATGGTATGGCGTGTTGTTGGTGGATGCGCCAAATTGTCGCTGCTGCCATGCAAGCAGCCGCCATGCGCTAGCGTCAACAGCAGCCACAACAGCATGTAGTCCTTGAACGCTGCCGAACACGCCAATATCCCGCTGAGCGTCGAGACATTGCCAACTTTAGTTTGCGAAAATGAAATTGTTTGCGCTTTATCCCTCCAACAGTTTCATTTGCCTTGTTCGCCAGTTCAAATATTGCCTGTTATGGTTGGAAAATGAAAAAATAAATTCTTTATATTTTTTTAAGTGCTGCAAATGCTTTTTCTCCAATTCTCAAGACTAAACTGCAGTAGCTGTCTAAATTTTTTTTTTTTTAATTTTTTCTCATCTTTTATATGAAAATTGTGGGCGTGTCTCTACCACTTACACCCACAATTATCAATTCATTAACGCTGCGCACTCGCTTCCTTCTATCTGCGTATCCTTTTCTTCGAAATTTCTCACCAACTCCTTTCACTGGCAGACATTGTTGGCAAGCAGCATGTTTGAATGCCTTTTGTGCTGTCCGCTGGCTTGGGCACTGCTTCGTTTTGCATGCGCACAGCGCTGATCGCCACACATTAGTGCCGTTAATAGCCTCAAAGTCACTTCATTTGTCTGCCTTGCATGCCAATGCCATACTGAGTGTGCGTGGGTGTGTGTGTGAGTGTCGAACACATACAGCGTTTTGATGCCGCATTGCATGCCAGCAAGCCTAGTCACTGCCAATACAAAGTCAATCGTTGCCGACTGATGACTCGGCTCCTGTTTGGTTGGTGGTGGTAGTTGATGTGTCTGCTGTCCCAGCATGCCAACGCTGTTGTCAAGCTGTCAATTGCATGTCAAACATATGTTCTGCAGACATATGAACAAAGTGTTGTTGTATGACGAAAACAAAAAAATGTTTTTTGAAAAAACAATTTCGGGTTGACTTTGGGTATCCGGAGAGTGCTATACGAAAATCTAGCCTATCTGGTGAGAGATACCAGAAACCTTTTGGTCGGCTTCAAAATCTTCTGTCCACTAGCTAACCCGAAAAATAGTGGCCTACATACAACAGATGCATTTTCAATATTTCTGATCCTCTCCGATGTTGTCAATCGTTTCCAAACCCGATACGTTCATACACGTACGAGCTCAGCCCAACCAAATTTTATACTAATTTAAATTTTCGATCGGGTACCTATGGGTCGTTGAATGAGGACTACAAAGGAAGATATAAGATTTTGCTGACTAGGTTAGCTCCTTCTCCCTCTGCACTATAACCGTGGGTCGGTCGAAACTTCGCCATTTGCATCTATTCTTTTTGAGATCACGCTGGTTGTAAGTCCCAAGTGCAAGCAGGTCGCTGTGGACTTGGTCCTTCCATTGGATACGTGGGCGCCCTTGCTTCCGTTGCCCACACACGCGTCTTGAGTCGAACAAGCTTTTCGCAGGAGCATCAACTTTAGAGTTGAGCTGTTAAGTTGGAGAGACCGAAACCCATATCGTCGTCTTCCTCTGACTCCGATTATCTATGCGAACCTATAGCTCATACAGTTCGTGGTTCCATTTTCTTCGGTACTCATTGCTCACGTGGGCGGCTCCAAAGATTTTGCGAAGAACAATTCTCTCAAATGCTCCAAGTGTTTTCTCATCTTGGTGGACCATCGTCCTTGCTTCTACGTCGGATAACAGGATATGAGTAATGAGAGACTTATAGAGCGTAAGTTTTGTTCGTCGAGACATAGATCTGCTTCCCAATTTTTTACCGATCCCACGCTAGCAACTGCTGGCAGGAGTTATTCTGCGTTTTATCTGCAGGCCTACATTATTGGTAGACTTCATGCTGGTTCCGAGATATACACAGCGCTGACGTAGTTCATTACCAGAGGAATATTCATGTATAGTCTTCAGGTAGTTTCTTTTCTTCCCGTTCACCACAAGACCAACCTCTTTCGCCAGGCTTGAAACATATGCGTTCATGTTATTAAAATGTACGATGACAATATCATCACTGAGGTTTAGGTTACAGATTATCACAGAAATAAATAAAAAAAGTCAGTATGAAGATATGAAATCGCTTTTAAACCCTGAACTTACATACGATAGGATAAATACTTTCTTGTGCCGAATTTGGCTCAGAAGAACGAAAGGGATATTTTAACTAATTGTACACCTGGACCAGATTACAGAAAACGGAAGAATGGTGAAATGATTTCTTAAGACTGAAAAGCGAAATTTCACGAAATTTTATATTTAAAGTCGATGGCAAAGATTAACATTCGAAAAAAAAAATAAGGAGGCAAACTGTAAAGGAAAAAGGTTGAAAAAGTTTATAGAAAATCTACTTTTAATGATCCTCGGGGAATTCATAGGTATTTTATTTATTATTATCCAATAAAAAATAAATAAAGAACTACATCAATAATTTCTTACAAATACCCTAAACAAAGAATTACTCACAACTACAATAAAAATGTCCACCACAAGCCTAATAAAAACACCAACCAAAGGTGTAAAAATTGCGTTTTCGTATTTCGTTTCATTTGTACGAATTAATTTTAAGAGTGCAACAAATGTTTACAACACAAAGGAATCTCGGACATAAATTGAGGAGCAATAAAACATCACATACACACATGCCTATATGATTACCCAGTTATATAACTGGACATAAACCTCTTTATATGCAGGAATTCTGGCACTTTAGTACCACAATTGTACGAAAAAATTATTTAAGTAGGATATCGCTGTTGTAGCGCGCGGCTAGAAGCTCATAAAATGCGACCAACACAGTGAACGTACCGCTCCGGCATCATTTGTTGCCGTATTACTCATAAAAGGATGGTATAATTGCCGCGGTGAGGTTGGACATGCGAGCTATTATTACATTAATTCGTTGATTTGTAGCACTGAGTGTGTGTTTTTTTTCACTAGACTCCTTTTTTTTTTTGAGTGACGACTAGGGTGCGGTTTTTCTATGCGGGTTATGCAGGAAAAACCGAGTCACGAGTTCGAGTCATGAGTCGGAGTAATGAGCATTCAAGTTGCATTAATTTGTGTGGTCATTTGGGAAGGATCAAATTAAACCGCAGACAGAAATTAAAAATGAAATTTGTTAGTGTTTAAGCACGCTATGGAAATAAAATTGACGAATGGGCGGGCAACTAAATACACAACTACAACAAAAATAATGAGACCAAGCGGTAATTTGTATACCCCAATTAGGGTTCACGTTTTGAAAGTAATTTTTATAAAATGCCCAAAAATGTTTCTACTTTACAAAGTCTTTTAAGTCAATATATCCATATGGAAGTCTTAGGGGTTTTTTTGACAATAGTTAAAAATTTTGCCATATAGCCTGGATGTCGATATTCGAATGCTAGTTCGGTAAATATATAATAATAACTAAATCTGCAAGTACTAAAAGCTCTAAAAATCTTGGTTCCACATAAAAAACTGTTCTAAAAATCATTTGATTATGCTGGCACTCAGAATATGTGCCCTCCTAACATAAAACAAAGTCTGAATAGGCGAATTTACCATATATAAGTAGTATATTGCCATCGCAACTCGATTATAACCTCGTAAGCGGTATATATGTACGTCAATAAAAAAGAAGACTATATTGCGACATTTCGAAGTCAACCACCTGTAGACAGCGAGTTCTTTCCCTCTTCTGATGGTACTACATTTTTGTTCGACCAAGAACTGTCAACTCGGGAGAATTTTTCAAAATTATTAGGGGAATGTTTTCCAAGGTTATCAACATAGACAACCAACCAGCAACGAAAGTAATAATCTTGTACCGCATATTGGCCAGAAGTGCATTGGGAAGCGCAGGGCAGCAGTGGAAAGTGTCGCCAGAAGCAAGTGACTTCTCTTGTAATGGGTGCCAGGCCACAAAGTCATCGAGAGCAATGAGATAGTAGGCGAGTGACACTCGAAAACGTGATCAACATTGGAAAACTCATGCATTGTCTATGCGACGATCTGGACACTAGTGTGGTAAGAAAAATCAAAAACACGATGGAACGAGCTACCTGGGTGCAAACTGCAAAAGTCATGTGTTAAACGGTAGATAGGAAATATAAAAGTTCCTACTGGCACCCGATTGAAGGGACTGTTGGAACATAATCGAAATACTCATTTGTCACTGGTTTAAGTCTTTGAGGTTCCCAGTGTATGAGCCATTGCAAGAGATATCTATAGTGAGGTACCAGAGTCTATTGAAATCGCGTCAAGCGCAGGCATCTTAAAGGATGACAACTCCTCATGAATCTCGTAACTGAATACTATCTGGTATCGCAAAGAACCAAAACTGGTCAAAGCGTGGCCGATTAGCCTATCAGACTAACCTAACCTAACCTTTTTTATACACCTTAGGCAACAGAGGTTTCTTAAAGCTGACAAAAGGTGATTTCGTTAGTTCTAAATACCCGATTCAAACTTCCTTGTATGAAAAGGTCAATATTTGTGTAGAGAACTGATATTATTTTGAGTACAAAGGAGAGCACGATTGCTTCTTTAGAAGGTTGAAATTTGATAATATGAACTTAATTCAGTCATGGAGTGTCTAAGAGACTTGCTTTCTGTAGGAGTGGGATCTCTCTAAATATTTTTAAAAACTTTAAAGAACAAAGAAATAAAATATATTTAAAATTGTCTTCATCAGTTCCCGCTTTTCTTTTTCTTTATTTAGGTCTCAGACGCCGAGCTTACCGAAGATGAAGTCACGATTTTTCGGTTATAATTGGTCCGATGTTATAAGAACGATCGAAGGAGCATAATGAATTTACTATTTTCCTACTATTTTCTTAATATAATTAAGATTCTGAGTGGTACATTTCAGGTGGTGTGGGTAGACAGTAACTACCGAACTTGGCTCTTTCATCAATCCAGATTATGATTTTCGACATTAGTGTAAAATGACATGTAAAGAATGACATATTTTTGTTTTAAGTTTAGCGCATACATAAATACATACGTCTCCCCTATCGAATCAACCCTGTTTTCTCTTCAAGCATTGTATTAATTAAATTGTCCCGCATGTCTACGTTAATCTGTGCTGTGTGTGTGTGCCGTACCATATTTTAGTAAGTGCATAATAATAAACACAATAATAATACTTTTTATAAGTCATTTTCCACACGCCCATTTCCACAAAAACACATTTTCACTTTCACTTTGCCCTCACGCGACCACAATTTTTAATTTGGTTTACTTTCCGTTGTTCTTTGTTGTTGGTATTTTTATTTTTACTCAGTAACTTTTGACTTAGTTAGCATAATAAAATGACACGAATGACATTTGATGAATTTCTCATAATGTCCTGCGTGCCAGTGTTGCAAATGCAATTATTGCGTTGACATTATGGGCGTTGCTGCGTGTGGTAAGGTGCGTAAGTCGTTGAAGCATAACGTTTCAGACGAAAATACGTGCAAATGTGTATGTGTGCGCCTTCATAATATTTTCGTATTTTCGTAAAAAATCGTACTTAAGTTGGCTCGGCGTAATTTCCGCATGATTACCGTTTCCGGTATGCGTGTCACATACGGCACGGGAAGAAAATTGGTGTCAAGCTCCGTTTTTTATGCATATTCATACAGCTCTACCTGGTAAATGTAACCGTGTAGGAAATCGTTTGGCATATTTTTTCTATAATTGCTCTGAGGGTACTGTCGGCTATGAAAATTTCATCTATTTCTTGCTATAAAATTGGTCAAATTTTGATGATAATAAGTCTGTAGGGCATAGAAATTCGACGCGTTCTACAACTTGGTTTTAATATTATTTGAAATTAGAAAAATTTTGAAAATTATGGATCGATGTAGGCCTGTTTTCCTATTGCAGTCGAAACAATCTTTTCTTCAAGTAAAAACACAAAAGCTGTCACTTGTTCACAAGAAATTAGAAGTTTCAACGAACCTGATTCTCGATGCTTTCTTTCATGGTTTCGAATACCAAGATGTCTGTTTAATTCTCCTTTAGACTTAAGAACTAAATCCTTACTTCTTTCTGTTCTTGACATAAAATAATTTTAAAAAAACTGTCACTCATTAACACTTCCAGGGTGACAAGAACTTTGCCACCTTCTTTTTTAGACCTAGGAACAGAGTTCTAAAGGACCACTCGTTGACCTGAACTTCGATGTTGACAAGAACAAAAAAGAGGTTTCGACTGTCGAGAACTTTGTTTCCTTCTCTTTTAGACTTTTAGACATAAGAACGAGATCCATATTTCTTTGTCTTCTGTTTGACGTTAGTACGGGATTCTGAGTAAGCTATCAGTCATTGATAAGAACAAGAGCGAGGTTTCGACTTCCGAGATCTTGGCTTCCTTGCTTCAATTTTTCATTCATAAGAACTAGCCAATGTGTATACCCTTTCCGACAGGGCTGGCATTCATTTCCGCGCTCAGAGTCATTTGCATTAAGGTAATAACTTACCGATGCGCAGCTCAGCTCCCCCGCGCCGGAAGTATTTAACCGACTGCGTTAGAACAGCTGCCCGCATTGCACGCACTTTTCCTATCAATTTTTTGCCGCGCTCCCTCATCCCTTTCCACTAACGCTATTTTACTCATTTTTCTGCAGCATATTTCTTTTTGCTGCGCTTTTCCTTTCATTTGCCTTCATCAAGTAAAACGCTAAAATGCCGGAAGCATACAAAAGAGCACACGAAGTGGCGACACCGATGACAGGGTAGCAAGATATTAAATATTTCAACGCAACGTTTGGCAATCCATCAAGCGGCAATTAACGTGTCAGCGATGTCAGCGCTGTTAGCGGCATACTTAACTGCCTTCTCTGTCTGTCTGTTCTGTTCGCGTGTGTGGTTGTTGTTGCAAGCGTTGCATTAAAGCAGTGCGCATACACACGCACTGCTGTGCGGCCGTTAGGTATCACTTTGATAGGCTGGGCAGGCGTGGTGTGTTGCATGTTCATATAAACGTGTCGTTTACTTTATGCTGATATGGCGATCTGTCAGACACTTTGCATTTTACTTTCACTATTGGCGGTACGTAACGGTGCTGGTGGCGCTGATGGTGCTCCAAACGGTTATGGCATTAATTGCGTTCGCTTCAAGGTGTTTGCCTTACTGCTGCCTATCCTATTATCCCAACCTAAGTGCAATTAGATATTATCGGGCGTAATAAGTTTACCAAGCACTAGCGGCGTATCCTGCGTGCTGCGCGTAATAACTGAGCGCCTAAATAAATTATGCAGCGTTTATGAGAAGCGCGTGTGTTTAACTTTTTTAGTGCTAGCAAGTTGCTCCCATATTTGCATACTGTATATATTATATATTGCCTAGTACAGAAAAAATCTGGCATATGTGTACTTACTATAGGCCTTACGAAGTTCCCTAAATATAAGCAGTAACTTTCGCCTCACTCAAAACATCCAAAACTATAAATGAGACAGATCTTAAAATATAAATCGTAGAGTTCTCTCATAATGAAGAGAAGTGAATCTACTTCTGCTCAGCTTAAATGACTCAAAGGATCGCCTACTGACTCAAAGAGCCACAAAAATTGGAAAATTTGTACATTAAAAATGAATTTTGAGGCTCTACGTCTAGCAATCCAAAAAGGAGAACATATCCTGAAAGCTTAAAATCCAAAATTTAAGATTCGTTTAGAAAGTGTCTTCAAAGAAAAAAAAAATGGCTTAAATCATAACTGTGCATTAAAGGCTGCTCACAATTGAAATGAGATAGGGTAAACAAAGAAGCGAAGCAAATGGGTATGGAAGTGAACGAAGACAAGACGAAATATCTCCTGTTATCAAACAAACAGTCGTGGCAGTCCTGACTTGGCTCCCAAGTCACTGTTGTAGTCACAACTTCGAAGTCGTAGATAATTTCGTCTATCTTAGAACCAGCATTAACACTAACACCACTTCCACAAACGTCAGAGACCAATGACCCGTTCCCACAACAGTCGAGTCTGCGTAACCGGAACTGACCCGGATTTTTATCCCGTCAAAGACTTCCAAATCCGCAGAATTCTTCCACTACAACAACAGCAATAACAACCAAATTTCACAAGTCAATCATCATCCCTTTTCTGTTATATGGTTCAGAGGCAGGGACGATGACCATGTCTGATAAGTCCGCGATCCGAGTTTTCCAGAGAGAGTTTTTGCGGAAGATTTATGGTCTTTTGCGCATTGTAGAGGCGAATACCGCAGTTGATGGAATGATGAGCTGTAGAGACATACGACGACATTGGCATAGTTCAGCGAATTAGAAGGCAGCGCCTCCGCTGGCTAGGTCATGTCGTCCGAATAGGTGAAAACACCTCAGCTCTGAGAGTATTCGACGCAGTTCCTTCCGGAGGAAGCAGAGAAAGGGGAAGACCTCCACTCCTTTGGAAAGACGAGGCAAGGATGCACTTAGCTACATTTGGAATCTCTAAAAAGGAAGGAAAAAACGGCTGTAGTCGGCTATGACAGCGTTATTGGAACCTACTCTATCAAAGAAGAAGAAAAGGTTTCGAAGTTTAAAGCTAATTCATGAATACCTTTGTTACCCTTTCAATGTTCATTTTATGAAAGAATTTGGATTATAAACATTTCGATGTAGGTATTTAGGTATAGTATTTCCATGCGAGAAGAGATTTGTAGAAAATCAGAATGAACTATTGTTAGAGCGAAGGTCTTAGTCCACTAACGTCAACAAAAAATCCGCACTTAATTTAGAGCTTTAGAAAGGATTCAATGCTATTGGACAGACTAAGGAACCAATTAGGTGCATAGATTTGCTTGAAGTTCTGTCATGAAAAATTGTATTGGTCCGAACACCAAAGGTTTTTAGATGTAATTATCTGGATATCATAAGTACTGAGTAGCTAAACTTGCTTTATACCCGTCCCAGCTTTTCATAGTCCAAGGAAACATATTTTTGAAAACCCTGATACCAATGTCATTACAAAAGTGATAGTTATCCAGTTAGAAATCCATTCGGTTATAAGTACCATCTGAAATCTTTACTTTCCACCAAACTTAGGCATAAACGAGTTTCTAAAGATCTCTTTAGACCCCAAGTGGCTTTATTGCCATACTTCGGCTGCTGTAGGATCCCTAGAAATTTCGAGGATACTTGAAAGCCGGATTAAGCAGACAAGGACGAATCTTTAAATCTGCTCTATATCAGCTCTTTACCAAGCTACATCCTCTCGCCAGAAAAGACTGGATTTAATATTTTCGAGGGTGTAGAAATGTAAGGATTGTCATTACCTATTCAGGCAGATATTCCTTCCGGCATTTCGAGTCAAGGTTTATTTAATTTTATCGCAAACCAAAAATCAAGCTGACCTCCATCACAGCCGGCACTGCAAGCGTACGCATACTAATTGCCTGCTAATTGCACCTTTTGCGCATTTGTTAACGGCTCCTTTCAATGCGTGCACGGTTTTTTGGCACAAAAGGACCACACTCAGGCGCGTTGTTGATAACCTTATGGGAACCCTTATCAACAGCAATTCTTGTAATGCGTTTGCGGTTTGCAACCGTTTCAAGTAGTTGCTGATTTTTAGCCACAACACTACATGTCTGTATACATTTTTGTCTGTAAGTTTATGTGTGTTTGTGTAGGTGTATTTACCGGTATCTTGCTTGTTTGTAATATCTGCAGTCAGTAACAGATGGGCGCCGTCAGCAAAAAGTCAGGCGGCAAACCGTAGCCAAATACCAAAGGATTTGCCGGCACACCTACCTAAGCACGCATACACAGTTATAACTAACTAGATGCATGCGTGCTAGGCGCATTGGCCGATCAATACTGACGCTTCAAGTTGAATCGAATTCACAGTCATGGTAGATTAGTTTTTAACTCATTACGAATTCCAACTGTGCTCGGCTGTCAGTCAGCAACAATGCGTTGCGTCTGTGTGTATGAGTGTGTGTGTGTGCCAAAAACTCAACGGTGTATACCATTGCGGCCGAGTAGGCGTTGAATTTTCGGTTTGTGTGTGGTGATACCTGTGCGCCAGCGTCGTGGCGGCCTCGCTGCTGATGTCTGAGAAATTTCAGTTTCATTTGCGCCGCATAGACCACCATCAATGCCAAATGCTGACAGGTACTATGTACGCGTACTTGTAGTTAGGGCAATGGATGCGCTGTTGTCGTCATTGCGGACCCGCTGGGGTTCACATAATGCGGCTGTGTTAGCGGCCAACGGATAGTGCCACCGTACGACCGCAAATGCGTCGATGCGAGACATTTATACATGTGTTTGTGTGTATGTCTGTAGATTTTGTATCATTGTACATGTATATATGTATGTATGTATGTATGCATGTTGAATTGGCGCTAGATAGCCGTGCTTAACGCTCCTCCACTGCTTCGACCAACGCTTGCTCCCTCAATTGCAGATACCTAACGTTATTGTTATTGTTATTGTTATTGCTTGGCGCATATCAACGCGCATTATTTAATGTGTATCGCATTTCAGCAAGCACACACATACAAACAAACACAGAACGCGCTTCTAAAAGCATGCAGCGCCAATTTGACAAAGGATCTGGTGAAGCTACAGGAGCTGCAGCGTCAATAGCGCAGTTGATGTAGATCCACGCACAGCGCCGTCCTTCTATCTTCAATTGATGTGAAAATGTATATAGGTATTTAATTTGTTTGTTTCGACCGCTTTGCAAGTACGGCATAAATTTCATTGTCCGAAGCCGCGCTTGTGTGGGTCCTGTTCTTGCTGCTTGCTGTAGTGACCCGCTGCGGCTGTGTGGCTAATTTGTATTGTTTGCATGTGGAGCGTAGCGAAAATTTATGCGTTTCCACCACCGTGCCACTACACCGTGCTCGTACGCATTGCGTCCTTGCATTGGTGCTAATAATTGTACTAACATTTGGTTGAAGTAACAATCGATTCGATGGCTGGCCTAAATGCAGCACAAGAAATACATCTATAAGGGCTCGCATACACACACAAACCCGTATGTATACAAATATTCCTCCACACGACGCTATCATTAGCTCTCGTCATCATCTAACCATACAAACGCACACAGCCACACCACCAACTAAGTAATAGTAAAACAATTGAATGCATGCGTGTGTGTGCGTGGCAAGCAGTTTGTTATGCTTGAAGTGTTATGAATTGAATTTATTTCGTTAAAAAAATATTGAAATTAAAATTCTATACCTAACTAAAGCCATAAAAATTAAATGTTTTGTGAAGGAGAATTTCTGCTCTTAGAAACACACTTTTATATCTAAAAAATATATACATACATATATGCATATACAATACATATGTATAATGCAGCACTGTAAACGTGCGTATTTATTTAATGCTTGCAACTAATTATATGAGTTTAAAATACTTGGTGTGTGGCTAATGTATGCTGACTTGCCATTAACTTTGTGTGTGGCTGGGAAGAAAGTGGCTATATTTTAAAATTCGAGAAACCTATTAAAGCCGTTAAGGCGAAAAGAGCTGCAAGTTTGGTTACAACTATAGAAAGATTGTAATTTGACAATCTGATATACTAGAATACTTCCAAAGCTTGAGTGCAATGCGTGAGCGCATTAGATGTTGTCTCGTGCTTAGTATTATATTGTAAATAATTTACATAAATGTTAATTTCCACTACTTATAATACTACTTACATATATGTAAACAGTATTCTACTCGTATATATCAGTATTTTGCAAGTAAAAAGCTCGAATACCTTTCAGAAATGCTTTCTTCACATCATCAAATAGTATAAAATGGTCTTTATGCTGATTTCGAGCGATTAGTTTATTTGACAGCTATATGCTATAGTAGTCCGTTTTGAATAATATACTCGGAAATTGTAGTGTTGACTTGGGCAATAGTCCGGACCAAATCTTGTGAAGTTTGCTAGTCAAATGAAAAAGTTTTTCATACAAGAACTTGGTTCCGAACGTGCAATTTGTACGGCAGCTATAAGCTATAGTGATCGGAACTGAACAATTTTCTCTGTCATTGCACTATTGCCTAAAAATGATAACCCAAGCGAAACTTAGTAAAAATATCTGCCCAAATTAAAGAGTTTTCCCTACAAGCGGTTGATTTTGTTTGGCCAATTTGTATGGCAGCTATTCGTTAAACTGATCCGATCTGAACAATTTCTTCAGATATTGAGCTGATCGCTTAGGCAATAATCCATGCCAAATTTCGTGAAGATATCTGATCAACTGATAATGTTTTCCAGACAATTACTTGATTTCGATCGTTCAGTTTGTATGGTAAAAAATGTCTAAGGCTATACTTTTCCTCCTCTCTCTCTTTCTATTTGAAAACAACAAATTTTTTAATTAGAAACATTTAAAGGAATAAAGAATATTTTTTTTTTCAAAATTATGACATTTTCTTAATTTTTGATATTTTTCAAAGATCGCAGTTCGTTGTATAGAAAATATATTTTAGTTTAACAAACATTTTGATTTTTTTCACAAAACTTCCCTAGTTACCTTTATTCTTTGCGATGTCTCGCCAGTTGTATGTCCCAAGTTAAGCCAAGTCGCAATACACTTGGTCCTTCCATTGGATACGTGAGCGCCCAGTTACCCACCCTGTCTCTAGTCGAAGAAGCTTTTCGGTGGAGCATTATTTTCCATGCGAAGTGCATGGTCTAACCAGCGCGTTGGATGAACTTTTTTTTGCTTAACTATATCCATGTCGCCATAGAGCTCTTTTTCGATTCGATATTCATCGCTCACGAGAAACACTTCAAAGTTTGTGCTGAGAACACTTCTCTCAAATGCTCCAATTGCTTTCTCATCACAGTCTGTCATCGTTCATGTTTCTGCTCCCTATAATGGATCAGTATAGTAGTTTTTTATTTTTCTTCGTCCAGGGATCTGCTTCTTAATTTCCTACTGATGCCAAAGTAGCACCTGCAGATAAATGTTATGTTTGCGTTTGATCTCCATGCTTAGAATAGAAAGTCCTCAATATTTTTCAATGCGGACACCTGTTGATTTATTATTTTATGACGTAGTTTGCAAGACCGAAAGAATATTTGTGTGCGACCTCCAAGTACTGATGTTTCGAAACATCTACTTTATCTTAAAACATATTGTTTCTTCCCTAATGACTCCATTATATTTCTCTTCTCAGATTATGCCTAGAACTTTTTATTACAGTTCAATTTTACTATATGTATATGTTAAAATATATTTTATATACTTTATGTGTCTCATATAAAAAGGGTTTCTTGTGAGAAGACCCCCAAAAAAACTTCGTATGGAGGCGATTTAAAGCCTGGAGGTTTATGTCTAAACTAAGATAAAGATATATATTTACATACAATTTTCCAGATGTATATAGTGAGAAAGAATTGGTCACAAAAAGCAGTGGCATTTGCTTCAAGCGTTTAGTAAAATTGCTGCCTTCCAGTACATGCCTATCATGCCGGGCATTATGTGTAAATTATTTTCAACACAAACGCATAGGCATTGGTTATTATTCTCAACTTTTTTTTTGATTATTATGCAAAGTAGCGAAGAGAAAAGATGAATTTTCCCATTCATTAATTAATATAAATGAGTATTTAAAGCTTTTGTTGCGCACTTAAAATGTCAACTGTGCTGCAGCATTACACTGAAAGGCATACACCAATCAAGCCGCTGATGTGTTGTGATTCATTGCATTGACATTTGAGCAGCAGAAAATTCAATTGCATTGTATTTAAGTGCGCCCAACGCAAATGTGCACATGAATTTAAGCGTCTGCGCGTGTGAAATGCGCCGGAAGGGCGTTAGGGCTGTGCTGATGAGCGCGGTACGGCGATAAGTGCATTTTTCAACACATTCACACATTCGTCATTCACATCAATCAAGAACGCGCGCAATCAAACCGGTTTTTGCGATATTAATTTCACGATGATTTTTGCTTAATTTTCCATTTTTCTTCTATAAATTATGTTTTTTCGATTTTGTTGTGGTTGCTGGCGCTTTGTTTTTCTGCGCGCTGTCTGCTGGTGACACAATGTGCGCCAACCTTTTCTGCCGCTGCCAATGACAACATATAATTTTTCAATGTACAAACAATAGCAATGCGTGCGTGGAAAAATTTATTATTTTGATATTTTTCACGCAACAATGAGAAAAAATGAAAAATTAAAGCGAAAAAAAAGAAAAAAAGAAAATAAAATAAATAATTTGCAGCAAACCATAAAAAATATATGTAATTGTATAGCAGATTTACACTTTTGTTGTTGCTGATGTATGTTTGTTGTTGTAAATGTGTAGCAAAGCGACAATTTCGCGCCGTCATATACAGCTCAGATTACAGCGTACGCACACCCATAACACATACATACATATATGTATGTATGTGTATATCTATATAGCATACACACAGGCGCAAGTTGGTATAACTAAGTGTTCCCAGAAAAATTGCGGTTCAATTTGCTGCGTGTGACCTTTTTTCGGGTGAAAGGTCGCCTGCAAGCGCTCTTCGGCTGACGAGCTGGCGAAAGGGTGCGCCAAGCATAGCTGCGTATCAAATAATCAACCTCACGAGCGGCAAAACAAGTAGAACAAGCGCCCATGAGAGCGGCAGACAGACATACAGACTTTTAGGCAGCCTGAAATCCGGCCTCGTTGATGAATTTTGGTAAAAGAAATGATTTATTATTTTTCACTGAACACAAATACTGCGTAAGACGCTCTTTCACACACACGCACGCGTACACAATTTTTTAGATATATACAAATGCTTAAAACAAATAGTCGAATGGTTCCTTTTTTTTAGAAACCATTTCCATCTACTTTTTACTCCTAATTCCTCACATAATGCAGTGGCATTCGTTCTAAGCTTCCCACTACTCGACTTCACTCAATCTCTCACTTTCATTTGCTGTGTCATTCTGCCGCCATTATTATTTATTGCGTATTTCTGTGATTTTTGAGATTTTTGAAGTTGTCACAGACATCATTAAAATTTAATTGCGCCTCTCGAGCATTATTAATATCAATCAGCGCGAAAAATTCTTTAAATTTCAATTGCGGAACTTCAATGTGTACGAAAATCAGCGTTTTATAGGTTATGTATGTATATTCTTAAACCAAAAAATCAATGAATGGAAATGTGGTTTAGTGAAAAATAAATTAGTTTAAAATCGCATATTTCAGTGCTCATTGAACTCTATTAAAATTTATGATTTTTATGGTTGATAAAGCGCATGCTTTGTGATCTAATAATAGGGAATTTTGTTTGATTGATGTTAATGATTTTCGAAATTTTAAATTCGGCTGATAGGGTATTTACTTTGTTCGATTAGTAAAGATACTTCAATATCACATCTTTAAGCCCACCAAGCCCCTGTTGACAAGTAAATGTAAATTCTTTGTTGAATCGATCATCAGGGTCAATTAAATCACTAAGTTTGAGGCTTGACTTGATCTCTAATTTATTTCATCATTAATCAATTTTATTGAACAACACATATGTATGTTGAAAATTTTTTCTGTACTAAAATATTTAGGTGCGGGATCCCGAAAAAAACTGGGCCTCAACATTTAAATTCTGGATCTCGAACTTTTTTTAGGATATTTATCGACCAAATGCCAATTGTTTTCAATAGCTACGACAGTAAATGTTTTAGTATTTTAAAATTTTTGTATACGGGATCCCGAAATTTTTTTTGTTACCTATAGTGTTACAAATTGAATTTAATTGCAATGAATAAAAATTATTCAAATTATTAAATTTTTTATAATCGGGATCCCGAAAAACTTCGGGATTTTAGAATTGCGATCCCCAAAATTTTTCGATACTCATAAAAACGGCAATCAAATACAATTGCCATGAAAGTATGTAAGTACTTCAAAAATTTTACATACTGGATCCCAAAATTTGTATTTGTATCGTGATGAAAAATTAACCCAATTACAACGAAAAACTCCGTGTTTCAAAAAAGTACGTACCTTCAAGAAAAATATATTTGCGGTCCCGAAAAATTTTAGAGGTTAAAAATATTATACATGATGTAAATAGAATTTAGTAGCATTAAAAGAAAATATTTCCTTATTTTAAAAAATATACTTTCGGGATAACGAAAAAGTTTCGGGATGCCGATTTTTTTGTTAACAATCGTGATGTATGTATATTCAATTCAATTGCAATGAAGGAAGATATTTGAGAATTTCTAAAATTTAATTTTCGGGATCCCGAAAAGTTTCGGGACTTAAGTATTTTAATTTTTTTATAATAATTTCATTTGAATTGTGATCAAAAAGTATTTCCGCGTTAAAAATTGTACATACGGGACCCCGAAAATGTTTCTGTTATCTATAGTGACATCAGTCAAATCAAATTTCTTCATCTTCTTTATTGGCGTATCTGTAAAATTTCAATTATTTTTCGGCATTCCTAACAGATATAAAATGTACTTTACAACACCTACTAGTGCTCGAAAGCTGACAAAATTTGTAGCTTGAAACTAATTATAGCACAATTATTACATACAACAAAGCTCTCAAGCGCTTTCTGTTATCGATAGCTGAGTCTCATCTGTAATTGCTGATCAATTTTATTTCGTTTTTGAGCTGAACTGCTAAGCGTTCGTTACGAATATCGAATTTCAGAGCACACTCGATATATGTACACACCCATACACATGTACTTTCAACACTGCATTTTTCTTAATATGTGTGTGGTTGTGGCAAAAGAAATATATATACATACGTACACCCGTATACTTTATAATTTGCTCTGACTTTCTTTACACACTTTCGCTTTTGTTAATGCTCCTTTACGTGCGTGTGTGTGCCTGAGTGTGTGTATATGTTTGCTTTGCTCCATGCTTGCTAACTTCGGCAAAGATTTCTCTTTTCCTCTACTTTGGCAGCAATTGCTTGACGCTTGTTATTCCAATTATTAATGCTGTAGTTGTTCTTGTTATTGTTGTTGTTGTCACAGTTTCATATGTACAAATATTAATGTATATTTGCACTTGAGTATCACATATCCACTAAAAGTGCTGTATGCATGTGTGTATGTGTATGCACAACACGTTCATAGAGCTAGTGCTGCCTGTAACACACTCGCACACACATACATCTGCAAACATCTCCTGCTGAAATTGCTTGCTTGTACAGTTGAGTGTCCAAATAAGTTGAGTGTCAACTTACCGAGAGCACCAAGAAGCGCACGATAAACAAAACACAAAAACAACAAGCAAAAATAAAAACAAAAAAACACACACACACACGAGAAATAATAAAAATGAAATTCGGAGCGAAGGAAATAACCGGAAAATAATACCAAAAACTAAGTGGAGTACACGACTAACAAGTGAGCGCAAAATAGTTCTGCGAAAAATGGATGAAAGGAGAAAAAACTCGGCAAAAATTGAGTGAGTAAGAAATCTGACAGTGAAAACATCAAGAATAAAATGGAAATCTTAATTGGATTTTTTGTTTGTGCAAATGGCGAAATGTGCATACAAATCACTCACGTATACATGCAAACGCGCACACAGCTACACATAGTAGCGTGGAACGTGATGTACAAATATGTAGCACGCATATAAAGCTTGAGATATAGGATTCTAGTGGGAGGAGATGTATTCTAGTACCAAAGAAACATATAAAATAGATTTGATCCTTACTTTATATGATCACGTGGATTGCAACTGAGAGGACTGACAGTAAACTGAAGTTGTCGTGCACTATTCACGAATATTAAATGAAGTGATATGAAAGAAAAAATGCAAAAATTTAAATTGACATTGATACTTAAGACCCAGACATACTACTACCAGGAAAGGATTTTCCCTGAATTTCAATTATATGTATATATGACACATTGTCCGATATTTTCGATAAAAGTCAACTATAAACACTGAGTCCATACATTAATTTGGTTGGATTTGGATTTTAAAGAATCAAATGTAATCTCCCCGACGCCCGCAAAGCCTTCTCATACCATCTCGAGTGTAAAATTGTATATCTCTGGCATTTTATCATAACGTTTCGCACTATCGGTATATATTCGTATATTTACGCTAGACGAATTTAGTTGTTGTAGCTTCAATGGTTTAGGAGATTTTTACATTAAACTAATTAGATGGCGGAGCAACGTCCACTATTTCAAAATTGTTTGACCTCATCTGCCCCTTACTACTCCGATTCCCTGCGCAAATTCAAATTGTATAGTATATCATAATTTAGTGCTTAGTTATGATGCTTTACACTTTTTCGGTAAATGTCATTTTATGGGCGTGACAGTGGTCCGATAAGGCCCATCTACGAACTCGTTACTTTTTTGGCAAGCTATCTCAATTTTTACTCAAGTTACAGCTTGCACGGACGGAAGTACGGACTGAGAATCAACCGGATTTCAACCTTACTCGTCATCCTGATCTTTTACATACATATGTATATACGTATATAATCCTATAGCTATCTCGACTAGTTTTAGGTAATGCATAATCGATTAAATGAACAAAACTACTATACTCTGTAGCAACATGTTGCTAGAGTGTAAAATGCACCTTTTTATAAAATTTCATTCGAACATCTCAAAAACCGAGAAATTTTATAATCCCTAAAAAATACTCCCGCTAAAAATCGCTGGTCGAATCCGGACCCCCCATAGTCACTTAGGCGAAGTTGTTCAGAATGCCCGTAGAAAATTTCCGATTTTGGTAAAAGAATTTACCCACTCTAATGTACATTCAGACATGTTCTATGAACAAATATAATTTATATATACATATATACACACATATATATAAAAAATTTAGTTAAAAACTCACCTTTTTTAAACTTGCCTTGGCTATACATATTACACGACGCGCTATTTTTTTTATAAGAACACTAACGCACTTAACACCCGACACACGCGACGTAAGCGAACCGAGAACCGCATAAACTACCAACGCACTTCTTATATTCATACATACACTCACATACACACCCACGAACTAACCCGAACACGTACTTAAGGAATTTGCACAATATAGACTTTCAAGGAATTTAACGCACTACAATTTTCACGACACTATTTTTTGCACTTGTTAACGATTTTAACTCTAATTTAAATAAAAACACAATTTAACAATTTAAACAAATACTTTTCAACGATTTTAACAAATATTCGCCACATCAGCCAAGAATTACGTGTGTCCACTCTCATTACCACCTGTAACTAAATATTTTTACTGTTACATTGCATTCCTCAATTGCAATTTTCCCCTTAATTTCGTATTCCACGATTCTAGAATTTTCGGCACAACTCTTTATTACCTCTTATTATATGCATAATATTTTAAAGGTCAACTTCGAACATTAAAAAATTTGCAACAACAATGCAAACAATCAAAGCATCACTCATTACCATTTCTCAATCACATATTTCTCAATGATGAGCACGCAGCTAATACTATCTCTGCTGAGCACACACATATGTCACGCATATAGGAACGTATGAGTGGGTGTATGCGAGCGCTTAGCGCAGCATTCATATGCAGTTGTAACGCACTTGAATGTAAGAGCGCATAACTGATGAAGAGAGCTTTGATGCGTGTTACCGAGCATATTGCGCAGCATTGGAATACAGGTGTAACACTGTTCGAAGTAAGAGCGCATAGATGATGAAGAGAGCTTCGATGCGATTTATGCGAGCGCTTTGCGCACCATTCATATGCAGGTGTAATATTGTTGAAAGTAAGAGCGCATAGCTTTGAGAGTGAAAATGAATTTATGTAAATGCAAGGCTGCGGGAAGTTTTTGTGAGAGGGTGAACGCATCCTAGCGTCTTAAGAAAAAGTATTAAGAGTTCATAATTGTATAGAAGTGACTGAGGTGACAAATTTGCATTAGTGTTAAGCACATGCATAAGGGCTGGAAATTAGAGTTCTAATCGTTTAAGTATTATTTGTTGTAAAATATGAGCATATAAAAATGAAAATGGATTTAATTGTTTCAGAAAATAAGAGAGATTAGTATACAAGTATATGTATATAATTAGATTTACTTACTTACATACTGAGAGAACACATAAGAAGAATAATATATGTACATATATATGAATATGTAAGAATATATGGAAATAAAAATTCTATAAGGAGGCATCTGAGCATTACCAATATTAAAAGCAAAAATCTTCTTTGCGAACTGCATACTTATTGAAAGATTCTTGCTTCTGTGCCCAATGGTATACCAATACCAGTATTTGCCAGTTGGAAGCAAGCAAAAATGGGTGCATTATATGGTAAACCAGCTTTGTATACAAAAGGTCCAAAGAGAGACTTCGGTTTCTATAGTGCATTTATAGAAATATTATTGAAACTAAAAACAAATTAAATTTCAGATGATTGAAAATGAACTCTCAAATGTTGCTGTCCAAATTAATAAAATAAATTACTCGCAGTCTACTTTTTTACTCACTTGGGGAAAACTCAAAATTTAAAATTGATAATTTTCTAATCTATTTCTGCAAATAAAAGCTTTCTTCCAAACATCCGGGTATAACCGGACATTTCATACTCTTGCAGCTTGCAAGAATAAAGCCAAGGAAGCACCTAAGGCTTGCTAGTTATTTTTGAGTTTGCCGGTTTTCTTGATTTAACGAGAACTTTTCCAATTTCCGAGAAGTTTTTTTCTTTCTGAATTTGACTAGACACCTCGTTGAGCTTATTCTGTCCTTCTTTCTTCTTTTTCTAGGATCTTCTCTGTTCCCATTCCCTTCTCTCACTTTCTCTCTATTTTTCTGCCGATCTCCTTCTCTTTTATAATTCTCCCTCCTTTATTTCTTTCTGGTTGACAAAGGTTAATGAAGACGACAGTCAATGATAAGTCATCTCGATATTTTCTTGGTCGGTTTTTACAAAAATACCAAAACCGTTTTAATTTGTATGTAAATTAATACGAACATCAATCATTGCAGAGAGACACCACAGAGACACCAAATTCTTCTAATTTCGTCAGTTTTTTTCCAATTACAGAGCAATTATCTTTCAAAATTTATCTTTCAAAATTTAATAAATTTTTGAGATGTTTGCGGACTATATCTGGTCTTCCAATTACAGCGCGATTATTTTTCTGAATTAATAGAGAGGCCTTGTTTTGAGCTTATCGCGAACCTTAAGTCTTCTTGAATTTACCATTATCAGTTTACCCGATAGTAGCCCTGAAAAACTACCCTGGAAAGTGTATTCACCAAGAAGGTTTATCTGTTTTCATAAATACATATATCTTTAAAACATTCAATCAATCAGTCTCTATTTGCTTTATACTGGAACGGGTTCATAACACTTCAGCAATTTTTCTGCTGAGCGACTTTTTATAAAGTGTTTCAGTAGATTCTATAAACAGCAGAGAACACTGAAACTTTATCCTCGCACTGATTATCAAATAATTCGGTTTTTAATAATTGTTCAAATATTCGAAAACCCGAGTTTAAATAAGACCCTGCTCGTGTTATCATATCTTGGGTTGCTTGTTGACCATGAAATCTGATTTCAAGTACAATTTGGAAATCCTGAGGTGGCGACAGTTCTATGTATGATGAGAAAAAGTCATTTCATTTTTGACTAAGGTATAATTAGATCAGACTGTGTTTGCTATATGGCTCAACTGGGAGAACACAGTGAAGCTGGCCGAAATTTTTTTAAACAGAATTTTCGGGGGTGGTTTGTAGAACAGTGCTTAAATACTTGAATATGAAGCTTACATTGGATTCGAAACCTCGATGAAGTCTTGAGCGAAAATATAAACTCTTTATATGTAATGAAGAGGTTGAGTTCATGAAGTTGAACGAAAATCAATAAGTGAAAAAGAGATATTACTTTGACTCAAGCCCCAATTTCACATTCATCCATGCAGCCAAAAATGAGCCTCTTCGCTGAAGATGATTTTTCATTGAAAATCCGAATCAATTTCAAGTTGTTGCTCAGCCCAATTTATGAACATAGGATGATTCTGGTGGTCATACGGAATCAGCCCTTGTGTCCATTTGATCTTTTAAGGATTTAGGCCAAGATTTTTTCGCAAAACTCGCCGCAACGACGTCACAAAAATGCCCAACGCTCGAGAACGACGCGTGAGAGACTGTTTTGGGTCTTCCTCAATTGATGCGCTAGCGGCAGCAATCTTCTCGTTCTACGGGCACTTATTTGTTTCACTGGTACGGAAACATTTTGTACTATGCCTGTCGTTTGCTGTCCCTATCGGGTTTCTTTTGTAGCGTGCCTGTTGAAAACCTCGTTACATTCTTAATATTTTTTACCCAAGAGGCTCTTCAAATATTTTTCATTTAAAAAAGACTATTGGGTACTCGAATTTGACTACAGGTTATCTACCCAGCTGTTTATTCTGGTTCGAATGACGAACTTCTTAAGCAAATTATTGAAAAGGATCTTTATATGAAAAGTTATTGCTTTAGACGATATGTTTTAGACGTTTTGTCTAATAAATTTAAGCTTTGTTCTTCAGCGTTATCTACCTTTACTTCCTTCTTGTTTTCCTGTTGGTAATGACACTGTGGATCAACTGGGTCTAAGTTGAGTATATTTTCCACCATTTATATTAGCAAAAGTACACCTACATCTTTTCCTTTTGTATTTTTTGCATTTACTGTTTATCAAGTTGAGGGTATATGGCACCAAACTAAAATTTTTCTCACCAACAATTTTCTAAATATGTTAATTATAGGCTTCATACTGAAAATTTAAGTGCCTCTATTATTATAACTCACAAAAAAATGTTTCCAATTCAGCAATTATTGTCGAAACTCAATTCGACTGTGTTATTAAAAAACTAAAAATACATATATAAGTATATAGATATATGTATGTGTATATAATACATGTATATCCTGCTGCAAATCACTCAGGGTAAGGACAAGCAAGCAAGCAGTATTAACAACAACAAAGCGATGATGTTGATGAATTTAGTAATAATGATGACGTCGTCGGTGTTGGTGATGTTGATGACCTGCTGCGATAATTGCACACATTAGCTGCCAAAATGAAAGCGATGTGGCAGAGAGTAATGAGCAATGAGCACAACACAATGCAACATTTTCCAAACAATTAAATTTCCATTTACGAACACAAAACGCCGCAAACATTTGATGGGAACACACATGAACAGGCATTTGGGCACACAAACACACACACACCCATACTTATACAAATGTTTGTGTATGCATAGTAACAGAAATAATATTTATTTTTTGAGCATTTTTATTATGCTTGCCGTGATGTCCTGTTGACATTGCCAAGCGACGAATATGAATTATTACAAAATGTTTACCATAATTATGACTTAAATGACGAAAAGTGGTTGAAAGCATAATGGGCAAAGGGGTAAAAGTTCGGCGATTTATGCTGTTAAAGAGACAAAGTAACGGGAAGTTGCACGAGCAAAGTGACAAATCTAGAAATCTGTTATTTTGCTGGCGTGGTTGGGTTGTTTTGGGTAGTTAGTGGCCGACCATAGTCAAAGCGAAGTTGGAAAAATACCAAATGCTCCCCGTTTTCATGACAACAAACTTGCAGCACAAAGCAAAAACAAAGGATTAAGCTTCAAAGCTTAGCGCTAATGCCAAAAATATTGTTATCACAATTGACAAACGGCAACAGCGCAGCATATACACACACGCATTTGAGTAGGGATGAACGCTGGAGCGCTTGAGTAGTAAACCACATGCCACAAATCTAGTATTGCTGCCACTGGATGTGCATGTGTGATGCGAAAGAATGGATTTTGAAGTTTAAACTACATAAACCGTTTTTAAACCCCAAACCCGACTGTGCAGAATGACAAAAGTAGCAACTAAACAAAAAGTAATGTGGGCGTTAGGAGCCCTTACTTCGAGATTTAAGAAATTCTCTGTGCGTAAAAGTTTTAACCACTTTAAATGGCGTCTGCTAGCTGTTGCGCACAATTAACTCAGCCGATAATGACAAGTCATGGTACGCCTAGTACAAGAAGGCACACAAAGGCCTGAATGTACGAGGGTGGGCTGAGTAGCTTTTGAGTTGGACTAGAAAACTAAGTTCAAGTTAAATCAAGCGAACAAATCGTTAAATTCTGCTAGAAAATAATATTTTCATTGATTTTGACTGCTCAGTTTGTAGGGCAGCTTCATGCTATAGTAGTCCGATCGCAACAAAATTTTCGGAGCTTGTAGGCTTGACTAAGTCTATAATCGGTATCAAATTTCGTGCAGCTAACTGGCCAAATAAAAGAGTTTTCCTTTCAAGCACTTGATAGGTATATGCTATAGCGGTTCGATCTGAACAATTTCCTCGGAGATAGCATTATTGAGTTCAACAATAAGCCATGCTAAATTTCGTGAAAATACCTTGTCAAATAAAGAAGTTTCCATACAAGGACTTGATTTCAATCTATATATTTTATGGCAACTATACACTATAGTCATCCGAACTGAGCAATTTTTATGGATGTTATAGCAATTCCTTGGAAAATCATCTATTCCAAATTTCGTGAAGTTATCTTGTCAAATAAAAAAGTTTTCCATACAAGGACTTGATTTAAGTCGATTAGTTTGTTTGGCAGCTATATGCTATAGTGATTCGATTTAAATATTTTCCCAGAATTTCGTAGCGCCGGCTTGGGGAATGATTTGTGCGAAATTTCATGAATATATCATGTCAAATAAAAAAGTTTTCCATACAAGGATTTAATTTTGAGCGATCACTTTGTATGTCAGCTATATGCTATAGTGGTCCGATATCAACCATTCCGACAAATGTGCGGCTTTTTGGTGAGAAAAAAGCGGGAGCAAAATTTCAAAACGATAATTTGGAAACTGCGAGACTAATTCTTATATATATAAGCGGTTAGGCAGATGGATATTGCTAAATCGACTCAAGGTGTAATTGTCGAGGTCTAGATGACAAGCAAACAGATATTTTAAACATTTTCTTTTAGATAACTGCAGTTATCTAAGTTAAACATTTTCTGATATATTGTGCTTTTCTGTCACTGAACTACGACAGTCTCTAAAGGTCAGCTCATGAGTTAAATGAAATTAACTTGGCAAACAGTATCTGATTTAGATGGAGCCGGATAAAACACTTCATAATGTGTGCTTTCAAAATTGTCATATAATTCTCCCCATAGGACTACTGAAGTCGTAATTACATAAAAATTTACTAGAAAATATGCCCAAACTTACCTTAAAGTTGTGCATAGAAACCAGTTTTTGAATCGCTTGGACGACTGGCGAGCTGCAAGATAAAAAATAATATATTTATTACTTTTTGCAAAAATTATTAAGAGGTGATAGGTTTCTTACAAGTCTTTAATATTACTTATGAATTATTCCAAAAATAAAAAAATAAAAAGAATTTGCATGAAAATACTTTAAAATAATTACATTTAGAAGTATAATACTGTTATTTTACATATTTTACCCTGATCGTTTGATTTTTCGCACCCACGTGTATAAACACAAGGCTATATTCATAACTATTTACAATAAATGCTTATAAGCACCAAAGTGTCTGCCCAAATTTTGTCACGCTTGAATGAGTTCAGCGAACCTTGAAGGCGATACGAAAAATTCATAAAGCCACAAATGCTTTTGACGCATACTGCCATATTTGCGCATAAAACATATAACATTTAGGCGTTGTAAGCTATAAAACCATCGCTTTATAACTGTAAACGTTATGCCACGTCATCAGCGTTTAACACTTTTAAGAAAACGATAAATATTTATTTTTATAATTTCTTGCCAGTTAAGTGGATCTGACACATTTTATGTAGATAATTTGAAAAATTTGGAAAACGATATTTGCTTTTAGAAGTTTTAGCACATCCAAGGGGAAAAAATATTTCATTTGACAGCTGTCATATTAACCAAAAAAACCCTGTTTACATTTAGCCAAGTCCACAACCTTGGTTTACATTTAGGCAAGGCAACAAGCTTTGTATACACTTAGCAAAACCAACAACCTCTGTTTACATTTGAGAGAACTGACCCTTCTGCCTACATTTTCTGGGTTCAATGAGCTCATTGTGTACATTTTACAAAGTCACTGATCATTTGGCTGATGTGGGGTCATTGACCAAATGAAAATTTGTTTACATTTGAGCTTGTTGTTTACATTTAGCCAAGTCAACAACCAAGCTTTTCCAGAAATCATCTTGTGACTTCCAATTCACATCACACCGAGGGGCGAGAGTAATCTTAACGCTGGCCAGGCACGGTGCCCGCTTTACTTATCTAGAGCCAGCTGGCAGCCTGAAGTCCTGAAGTCACATTGTGACTCCCAAATCAAATCACATCGCTGGCAGTCAGCTTCCCCTGATGTCACCTTGTGGCTTTCAATTCACGTCAAATCGAGGCGCGAGAGTTATTTAATCACTTGCCACGCACGGTTTCTGCATTTCTTATATAGAAGCAGCCGACAACCAACCCTGAAGTCAAATTGGGACTTCCAACTCACATCTAATCGAAGCGCGGCAGTCACCTAAGAACTGAAATTTTAAAAATTTCGTTTTCATTACAAGTGTGCCACCTACTCTTTACACCACAATGGAAATCCCAACACTTAAGCGTTGAAATCACTTTCACAAGCCAACTCTTAAAGCAAACGCCATTTTCCTTACATAATTCCACCTTATCATACACTCTACCTCATCTTTCATTACTACCCAGCACTACGCCGACGCTACTTTTGCTGCAAATTCACTTTTCCTTTCGCAACCTTCCAACATCACTCCGCCCCCTTGGCATTGTTAATAATTACTCATTTGCTTGTTTAGCACTGAAAAGTTGTAATCCTTTCGCAAGTGCTCATTTCTGAAGTATTAGTGCGCACTTTGAAGGACATTCGGCGAGGCAGTTTCGTGCAAGGTTTTATTCTTACAAAAATAAACCAAAAAAGCAAAAATCACGAAAACAGCGGGATTTCGTTTTGCTGCTTAGTTAGTTGATTTTCGCAATAATAATAATAATTATGAGAGCTGCTATTATATAAGTTATTTATTTTCCGTTAATTACTGTCAAGAGTTTTGTTTGAGTATTAATTTTGGAAAATGCAAACAATAATAGAACGGGCGTACACAGCCTTGGACTTGTTGGCGCGCAATTAAGACTTTTTGTGTGTGTGCGTTGTAATTACGAGTGTAAGTGAGCGGGTTAGCGCAGTGAAAGCTTCTCAGGTTGCCTACGTATTAAGAGGAAGCAGTGATTTGATGGGTAGACAAATAAAGAACACAATTGATGAGTTGAAATATTGAGATATCGGAATTGTGCACGGGAAAGTTTGAAAGCGTGTATGAGTGTTTGTTTGGAAGATTTCGCCCAAAATTATACTACGAGTCAGTCTAGAATATTTCGCTGAAAAGGAGACTGTTTTGAAAATTTCGCTTTAAACTATATTACATCCTTCCATTTCTCAGCCAGTGACCAAAAATTGGGAATGACCTAAGTCAGTCCAAAATATTTCGCCCCAAACTATACTACATTCAGTAATTTCCTAGGGACAAAAAGGTGTGGATTGACCTAAATCAGTCTAGTTTAATTCGCCTAAAACTATACTATAAATCAGCCTAGAACATTTCGCCTAAAACTATACTACGAACCTGTCTACCTATGAAAAATTTCGCCTGAAATTATACAACGAGTCAGTGTAGAATATTTCGCATAAAACTATACAACAGCCTCTTATTTATAAGTAAGAGACAAAAAAAATAAGCAACTGAGATAAATTTATGCAAAAAAGGTAAAAAATTTGAGCGATGCATTTATTTTAAACAAAGCGCCCAAGGTTATGCTTAGTTTTTGACAATTTTTTTCTGAGCGAGTGACAAAAGAACACTCAATTCAAGAAATTTTGATAAACTTGCTACAGTCAAAAACATTTTTAATCAGCATAGTTACGACTTTGGAGAACCCACCAACAGTCAAGTGTGTCTATTGAAGAACTAAACAAGACCAACATGGCATTTAGAGCTTAGACTTTTTAATGTAGCTCCCTATATGAGCTAAGTTACAAATACAGTTATATAAAGCGGCCGGTCCATAGTGGTAAGTAACTATGTTTATCTAGCAAAAGTGCCTGCCAAATTGCGCCTTCAACACCAAGGCGACAACACACATTAACGGTTGCCAAAATGTTTGTTTGCCGGGACATAAACGACACAATGGCCAAGGGTTCATAGTCGAGCACATACACATTTAAATACTGAATGGCAATATACTTGTAAATACATATATACAATTGGATGCCAATATAAGTTCATATGAGTAGCCAAAGAGACTTAGAATAAAAATTTTAAAAGAGGTGCTCTTGTCGGATCACTTTCGAATACACCTTTATGCTGAACTTACATTTTTATATTTACAGGAGTTAAGAAGCCTTCTGTGTTTTGTTTTGTAAGTAAGGACCGCTTTCTCAATACTTCAGTGTAAGGTTTCCAGGATGGACCTATTGCAGTTCAAATTATGCTCTCCCTACATTCAGGTAGACCTACGGTTTTGTATCCATTATCAACATATTTCACTCACCTCCTATTGATTCGAGTTATACAGGGCTGGAGAGTCAGCGTCTATAGTATTTATAGTCTTTTTTAGTCCAGTTTTCGACGCTGCCTATCAATTTTTCAACTAGGTTTTTCGGGTTGAGTTGTCCAAGCTTATTTTCTAATGTTCTCCATGCATCTCTTCACCGGTGGCATTCGAAAAAGTTATGATTTGTGTCATCTAATCTAATCTAAAGATTGGTTTCCGTAAATACATGCAGTACTTTCTGCTTTTTCCATGTTGTACCAGTATTTTCGGAAATACCCATGACGGGAGAGCATTTGTGTTAAGTACTAGTCTACCTCGCTGTTTTTCCTGCGGTGCTATATCACTATATCTTTGATAAGTTTCCAGTTCATCTTCCTTTCTGCTTCCTTGTATGGAAATCTTGCCAGAGTTCACTTGTTCGCTTCTTCGTTTTCTTGTGAGCATATGTATTTCTAATACATCCTTCTTCCATAACTAGAATTTTCTTTTCTCCTTTGCCTTTAGAGCTATAGAAATGACTCAACTTATCACCAGCACTGCGGATTCGAATGCAGTGTAGTACGCCGAGGCGACACTCAGATTTGCTGTCCTCTGCAACTTAGCAAGTAAGAAGTCAACTAGTTGGCAAAAATATTTTTACAGAACTTTTTTGGCTTAAGCTGCAATATTTAGAAAAGTAATACCTTCGAAATATACTGTCAAAGTGTGAATTCTCTGACTCTGAAGATTTCTGGCACTCAAGAAAGTTGAAGCACTTTTGCATTGCGCTTCCAAAAAAGCCTAACAGTAAAAACTTCATATTAGAAACATGTTTCACAAGTTCATAAACTTCCTACAGAGACTCAAAAACTCCCTACAAGGTGCATTTACACCCAAGAACGTTCATATACTCCATGCAAGGTTCGTGCACTGCCATCTGTGTATTTTTGTATGTTTGCCAACGCCATTTTAGTCATTTAAATCTTAGCTGAGCAGCGCCATTTTGATTTACCACACAGCTTGATGCAACTTATATTCATTTCACTTTCTTTACTCTTCCTCACTTACAGCCATGCCACCACATTTCTGCTGTAGTTTTTGTGTTGTGATCACACAACTATTTGGCAGCTTTTCGCTTAATCCCTGCCGCCTTTGACGGTGGGTGTGAGTGTGTTTGCAAGATGATGTTGCAAACTATTGAACCCGAAATGGCGGACGTGAAAGTAGGTCAAAATGTTTATGAATTGTGGGCGGCGAACATCACACAATCGACATATTCGACATTTTAAACCTGCTTGGCGCACTCAGTGGGGCTTACTTAGACGCTAGTGGCGCTGAGTTTGCCAAGTAAGCGGAGCGCTAGTTACGATGCATGCGGAAGTGCGCACAGTTGTTGGCCAATGAGTGGGTCGTTTTGATGGAATGACGCTGGAAATCGATATAAATGGCGCTAAGAAAGCAGTGAAAGCAACGCAAACACACAAACAACAATGGTAATAAAAGGAATAACAAACAATTGGCTATCGAGTATACAAGAAAGCAAAGATATGCGCTTCTTAAGCAAGCCGCTGTGGCACAGTTTTCCGCAAAAGTTTACTTATCGAACAAAAGATTTCCTTAGCTTGTCTGTTATCGCACAATAAAGCAATTAGTGCCAAGGCGCTTCAGCGGCGAGGCTGACAGTGATGCGGCGGGGGTGCGGTGAACAGCTGAAGAACGAGCGAAGCGAAATGTGTAGGTAACCTTAAGTTCAAAGCGCGCTTTCGCGGCCTTTCACTAGGGCGAGAGTGTGGGCGTTTGCGGATAGGTTGCAAACCACATTGGGACAGCGCCGAGGTAACCACAATTGCAGTTGGTTAAATTTTCTGACAAGTCTGATTTCTATTGCTTAATGCCCTGCCACATAGCAGGTGCGCATTTGGCGGATTGTGGCAGGCGCAACTTTCTCAACTCTGGTGCGGTAAATTTCGTGAACGCTGACAATGAATGTAGATCCATGTGCCACGTTGGTGGGAGAACGCGATTTTTTAAAACAAAAAATTTGATTTGAATAGAGGTCATACTGAGATAAAAATATTTAGTGGATGTAGCATTTACTAAATATAAAATAAGACAATAATACTATCTAAATGTCTGGTTTATTAAAGCTGCAAAAAGTTTCAGCTTTTGACGCAATATCTTCTACATAAACTTAAGGCAAATTTGCTCATATACCAAGCAGTATATCTATTTTGTTTTTTATAAACTTGTTGAGAATTCCAACCAACTGGTTTGGCTGAACGAAAAACTTAGAAAGTCATATATTATAATATTAAAAAGAATAATTCGTAAGTATTTCACTTACATCCACGTTTTTCACGCTTGTATACTTAATCTAACTTTCTCCACTTCTTTGTTGCATTGAAAATAGGTCAGTGGGAGACAACGGTATTAACGCAAAGTGCCAACTAAAGTGCTTTGATGTTAATGTCAATAGCTGTAAGCGATGCTTGACCATAAAATGTAAACACAAGTAAGAAATTCAAAACCAGAAACAAGGAAATAAATATGCGACAAGCAAACGATGAAAGGACACCATAAAGCAATTGAGTTTTAACAAAATAGCGCAGAAGAGATTATCAGTTAGCTATGGGAAAAGTGCCAAAAAAGAGTGTAAAGAACATAAAATTGAAGTATGGTTGAAGTTTTCTTCGGTATTTTGAATGAAAGAGCATTTGAAAAAGTTATAATTGAGAGAAAACAGTAGGAGTCCCGATTGAGATATAAATTTGAGGTTAAGCTGTGTAAAAGCACTAATAAAAGGAGGTTTTGGCAAAACCCGTTTTAGACCTCTTCATACTTTTGTAATTGGCCAAATTGTGGCTAATGATTTGAACTCTAATCACCTTACAGCTTTCAGTTAATTCTGTAACAGAATTTATGCTTCCTCGGCAGAATGTTAGATCAGGGTCCTACATCGAAAAGAACATCCATTGCCGAACTATTCAAAAACTCTTCATATATAACCATCGGTGAGGTCGGGTTACTGGTTTAAAGGAAAGTTTTTTGTGTGTTTCAATTGGACCAGTAGAGAGTTTAAGAGTTTGGATGGAGCTTTTAACGTTATGAAACCAATCGCCCAGCAGTTCTTAAGGATGCACTCTAATCTATTTTGTCGCCTCTTCGCGTCTTCAGTCATTATTATGGAGTAATGCCATCAAACTTTTATCTTTAACCTTTCCTCTTTTGCAATTATGAATGCGCCTAAAAGACGTATACAAAAGCAAGAGCAAAACTCATGTATAACTTCAAGCATAAAAGCCGGCTTCCGCAAACAAACGCAGACAAAACTTAAAAACTCACATAGCTCTCTTTAACAAAAGCTATCAAAGCCGGAGTACAGTCAAAGCGGGTCAAATTGTTTTGCGGTAATTGGGTAAAAGTAACGCGGCTTTAGATCTTTTACTCTAATATAATTTGATTGACCGCAAAGTAAACGAACAGCGCAAGCAGAGGCCACAGCAGTAAGCGGGAGCTGTGTAGACAAGGAAATGAAAGTAAAAACACATAAAAGCATACAAAAGCGAAGTTACTTTTGTGGTAATGTTGCAGACGGCAGGATGTGAGTGGACTGATAAGGAGCACAAGCGGTCAGACTGACGGGCGTCACAGCTTATAACAAAGACTACGTATAAAGACTTAGAGCATATAGCTGTGAGAAAGCAAGTGGGTATGCGACAAAACAGCGTCGTCACTGATAGGCATCTCACAAGGAAGTTACAATGTTTGCTAAATTAACAGCGTAAAAGTGTAGCGAGTATATCCAATAAAAGAGTCCAAGTCAGCGCCACTTTTGTGGTCAAAACAATGTAATGAATGAGACGGAAGTATCACAGTCAAATCTATTTGTGTAATTCCATGGCGAAGTTGTTGGGGTTTCAATGGGGGTTGTTAGCAATTGGTTCAGAGCTTATGTTACAGTTACAGTAATATTTTGCGTTTTTCTTCAAATGCTGTATTGTTTTTGACTATATACTTTGCCTAGTTTAATAGGTTAATAGATATTTCTGTGATTCATATGTAGAAGGAGTTGCAGTTTCACAAATCTTGAAAGTCTACACAAAACAAAGAAACTGTTAAATATATATTTTTTAAGTGGGTGTGAATTCGGTTAAGTTACAGGAGATAGGTTAAGGCAGTGTGGATGTCAAAACTGAAGTTCAAAGTGAAACGATTATAGTCGTATGTGAAGTTATGTTAGGTTACACTGGCTGGCTGTAACGTCATACATAGACCGGCAGGTCCTTGGTAATGTCTGAAGAAGGTTTAACGTCGACGCTTTTTCCGAAGTTTAATGGAGACTTGTTATTTAATTCTGATACCTCATCCAGTTCTTTGTACTGCGAAGCTTCTAGTTATTTAAGACGAGTTTTAGTTAAGATGGACAGAAATATAGAAGATGTTTCAGCGTCTCTCTCAAGTTTACTTCACTGCACTTTTTACAATTGTGACCTGTGACTAGGCAAACAACCGTCCTGCAGACATTTCGAGACCGTGCGGTTAAGAAGCATGTGTGTTTTCCTTCTGCTCCCTTGCACTGGATCCTGGCGATCCTGTTGCATCTAAGATATTGTACTTCACCCTAACCTATATGTTGATATACTTGTATTTTTTCTGATGATTAATATTCATCAGCTAATTACTATTTTATCAAAGCACAGCACTAAATTTACAGCTTGGACAACAACCGATGGAGTTAAACACAGCCGAATTTTCAGTGAGGACAACAACCCCCAGACTTTTAGTTTCAACTCGAAATTAATTCGATTCAAAATTATGTAGAAAACAATATTTTTTGGTGTGGTAAATCGGTCTAAATTAACGCTATAATAGAAGAAAGGTTAGTTTATTGATCAATTAACTCCTGTGCGCAAAGGTTATAAGGCAGATACCGCGCTGGAGCAAAGAAGATAATAAAGAAAAAAGAGGAGAGACGAGGGGAGAGCTAAAGTCAACTCGAGAATAGCAGAACATTTAAATATTTATATAAACAACTAAAAGTTTAACATTAAAAAAATCTAATTTAAATTATTAGCAGCCATATTAGAGCACATTCGAAGAAGCAATCCTTAAAAAACATTTTGATATGACTTTTTTATATATCACATTTTCATATATCAACCTTATCACCCGTCTTATATTTTTTAGTAACAAAATATATTTTTTCCAACATTTTTCTCTTTCATTTTGAAAATCAGCTCAACTAAACACCTCAAACCACAAAAAAATTGAAAAAATGTTATTTATTTGTCAACAATATTCTGCTGCAAAAAAAGTTAATTAACTAGATGATAAGCAGCAAAACAAAGCTGTTATTTTTTATACGTTTTTGCGGCACAAAATCCCATAAATTTAGGCCAGTAATTTATTTTAACAAATTTAACACAAATTAGTCGCAAATAAATCATAACAAACGAGTGGAAAGCTGTCAAGTAGAGGTTGAGACACGAAAAAAAAACAAGCAAACATATGTATTTCAATTTAAATTTGCTTTGTTATAAAAATTAAATTACTCAAATTAAAGCAATTATTCATGGCACAAACATTTTGTTTTGTGGAAAAAAAAATTATTTTTTTGAATTGCTAGTATTTGCTCGGCAGCAAACTTAGTTCTAGTGGAAAACGCAAAAAATTAAATACAAAATAACAAAAAAAAGCAAAACAAAAACTCTACGCGTAAATTTATTGATTTTTAGCTACAAATCTAGTTCCCTGCGCTCACATTTGTTGTTGGACATGTATTTGAGTATGTTTGTATGTGTAGGCGGCTTAATCTGCAAATGCGATTATTATCACAATAAACAATTTAAAATGCGATTTGTTTGTTTAATTGAGTAGAATCTGCGGTTTGACAGTCGCACTGTGACGATGCGTCAAAGCGCCGCAATGATGCGTGAGAAAAACAAGTAGATTAAAACAAAAAAAAAAAAAAACAAAAAACACGAAATTGAAAACAATAAAATTACAAAAGTAACAAAACAGCTGAATTTACGGAAAAGTAAAACATGAAACTAAGCAACAGTTAGAAAATTTGTGTTGGTATTGAGAAGAGAAAAAATCGCTGATTTTCGAAATTGATTTGGTGGAACTTTTATGTACTGAAATAATGGTAAAAAATATAATAAAAAAGTTTGGAGTTCATTTTTGACTATGATAATTATATACATATATTGAGGCTATAGCATACATATGTATACAAACACACCAACCTTTAAAACACATTTACAAAGTAGTCTGCTATCGCTTACCAGCAACCCAGCTGCGAAACAAATTCTATATTTCCAAAATCAAAAAAAAAAACCAAAACTAACAACAACACCAGCAACGCTTTGTGCAAAGTAATGAAAAAATTCGCACTCATTAATTTGCCGCACAATTTCAATAAAAAATCGCATTTGTTTTAAAGCATTTGGCGCGCCTACACTTCACTAATTTCAATAGGCGCGTTCAAATTGCAATGTTTCCACAATTTTTTTTTTAACTTTATCAGTCGTTTCACACACAACATTAATGTATATTACTTGCATTGCTGGCTTTTTCGCCATATCACTTTTAAACAAATATTAGCTTGATAAATTAAAAAAACGAAAATGACTAAATCATTGCAATCAATTTCACTCACTTTTTAATTTATATTTTTTTCTTTTTCTTTATTTAATTCATTGGCATTGTTTATTTTACTATTAGCTTGGCGATAAATGCAATTTGCGGCTAACAGCGCTCTAGAGACTTTTTAATATAGTTAATGGAACTGCAGACGCACATATTCTCCCGCCAACTAGTTTTCATTTAGATGCGTTTTTAATTAATTGCGCTTTAATTTTTGCTAAAATAATATAGATATATACATATATATTAGTGTGGTCAAAAAAAATCTCTGCTTAGTACTCTGAAAAACAACTCCTGGATTATTGATTGTGTCGTAAAATTTTGAGGAACTCACTACTCTTGAAGAAAATCTCCAAATTTATGAATTTAGAAAACAACACATTGAAGAGATTTCAAATATAATAGGTATTCACCGGATTATTATTGTTTCAGCAACTTATACGAAGCTCCAAGGTTCTCTAACAAAGAAAATTTTTGTAGTAATAAACTAATAAATAAACAGATAATCAAATGACACACAGTAACTAACTGGATGAGATGAAATATATAACCTATGTATAGGTTAGTTTATGTAAGTTTGACAGACAAATCATACTCATACTTGTAGACCAGTTTTGGTCCCTTGCGATACTAGATAAAGTTCCCTTCCGAAGTCAATAAAGAATAGTCATCCATCCAGCGCTTGACACGTATTTCAACAGGCTATGTGGCCTCACTGACGATACATATTGCACTGTTGCATACGGTGGGGCTTTCAAATACTTAAGGCGAAGCCTTGCCAATGCAGTATAAGTGCACAAGAGTTACTCCATCCGTAGTGCTTTGCATTTGGCACTGGTTGCTGCCGTATCGACCTTTAGGCGTATGCCTCCACCAGTTTTTGGTCACTGAGTTTTCCAATCATGTTTCTACAGTCACTTTGATCGCGCGTCTGCAGGAACTTTTTATATTGCCGATCTGCTGTTTAAGGCATGACTTTTGCAGTTTTGCTCGCATGGTTTCATCACGTTTTGATCTTCTTTACCATGTTCATGTTCAGATCTTCGTATTCAAAATGCTTGGGTTTTGCAAAATTAGTTTTTGAGTGACGCGTTTACGACGAACAACCTGTAGGACGGACATCAACAACAACACTTCAATAAAATAAAGGAATGGCAGCTTGGGAATTAACGATTAACAGTCAGAGATCTCACCATAATATCAGAAGAATCAGTGAAAACCATTTTGAAAGATCATTGGGCCTGAGAAAAGTGAAAGCAGAATGGAGAAACAATGCTTTCCGACTACAAGGGTATCATGGCGATGAATATTGGATCTATGCTTACAACTTGACAGACGATCAATCGGACGAATACCATGGCAAAGGTGAGCCGAAGCAGAAAAACCACTCCTAAGCAAGGCTATCCCGAAAGTTTAAATTAACAACTTTTTCGATGATTGGAAAAAACGTTGGCACAAGTGTATTGGGCTCAGGGAGGGTTATTTTGGGGGGAAGATATAGATTTTGAAGAATAAATAAAGAATTTTAAAATTATGAACAAAGTCTTACTATTTTCTGCTCATAGTAGTATGATGGATCATATGTTAAAGAACAGCTCTGATTCACTTTCAGGCTTCGAAAGAAAACTAAATATTGTTTATTATTTAATATTTTTTATTTTTCCTTCTCCTCCACCACAGCTTTATAACTTTATTGACACTATTTATCGCACTGTGAACTAATTTGTATGCTTCCCACGCACAAAAAAGAATGTACATAAGTAACTTTCACAAAACAAAAAAACAAGAAAAAAATCGAAAAACACAACAACAGTAAAAGCAGCGGTAAGCAGTAAACAAGATAAATGGAAAACAATGTCAACGGTCCCATTTGAGATACGTGTAATTAATTATCTGCATAAATTTTCTGCGTTAATACTTTGTGCAAACAAAAACACACATAAAGGTATGCGCATGTAATTGCACGTTCGTATATATTATATATGTACATATATAAATACAAATAAAATTTTACTTTTTGTTTTTGTAATAATAATTATTTTTTTGTAATAACAGACACTTTGCAGCGCCTATTTGCACACCACACATACATACGCTGACCACTGCTGTTGTTGTCTTACGCTTTCAATGTTGCCGTTGTTATTGTTGTTGCAACAATGCATTTTGCTGGCAAATTTCAACTGGCAAAATATGCTTTCAAGTTAATGCGTTCGAGTCATAAATAAATTGGCGCATAAATATGCGGGCGAGCGCATATTTCACATGCCACACATACACATGCACACAAGCGCTGGATTACTTTACACATACACACATACATGACAGCAATGGCAAAGGCGAATAAAAGCGCATTGTGCTAGGAATATGCGTAAAATTAATATTTGACTGAAATAGTTTGCATTTTTAAATCAACTAAAATAACTGTAAAGCGCAGTTGTGGCGACTTCCCCCATGTAACAGTGTAGCTTTCTGATTTCTGCTATTTTGTTACGCGCAAAAAAAAATTTTTTGACAAGGCGTGTTTAAATTAAAACTACATACCGTCGGTAAATTAATTTTTAATCAAATAAACTAGTAATTTGTAGCAAATGAAATTATTCACTGCTTCGAGAAAGCGACGCGAGAAAAAAAGTTGAAAAAAAACCTGCAAAAAGTGACAACAAAAACCAGCAGAACATAACTGTATACTATCAAGCGGCAGAAAAAGCGTAAATAAATTTGCATTATTGTAAATAATAGTACATATCACTAGTAAATATAGATATTGTAGGAATATAAATTTAAAAACATAAAAATAAAAAAGAAGCAAAACCAAAAAACGTTAACCTTGGTTGAAACGAAGCTAAAATACCATTCACAGTTGCATTTTTTGCATTTCTTTCAGCAAAAACGTGCATAAAAATATATTTTTCCTGATTTCTATAGCTCAGTTTGTATGGCGGCTGTATGCTATAGTGAGCCGATCTGATTAATTTTTACGGAGCTTACACCATAGCTACAAACAATAATCTGTGTCAAATTTAAAGAAGATATGTTATCAAATAAAAAAGCTTTCCATACAAAGTTTGGATTTTGATCATTCAGTTTGTATGGCAGCCATGTGTTATAGTTGTCTGATCTCAACAAATCGCTCGAAGGTTATAGCGTGACCTCACTAGATAACTCATGCCGAATTTTGTGAAGATATTTCATCAAAAGAAAAAGTTTTCAATACAAGGACATGTATCTGAACGTTCAGTTTGTATGGCAACCATGTGCAATAGTAGCCCGATTAGAACAATTTGTTTGGAGATAGTAGCATTATTTTCAGCAATAATCCGTGCCAAATTTCAACTTGATATCTTATCACATAAAACTTTCACTTTCACTTTCCATACAAGAACCTGTATCAGAACGTTCAGTTTGTATGACAGCTATAGGCTACAGTGCTTCGATATCATTGATTTCGACAACTAAGCAGCTGCTTGCTGAGAAAAAGTTTTTGGCAAAATTTTGGATTGATATCTCGCAAACTGTGTTACTTATGCGCGCGTAAATGCAGACGTACTTTGTGGCAAACTTAGCATAGCCTCAGGGGTATATTTATTTAAAGCACTGCAACAACGAAACAGCATTAAAAATATAATGCAAAGTTCATTTGTGCGCTTACATTTTATATCGCATTATAATACTCTTTATTTTCTTTTACTCACTCAGTGTATTTTTTTTTTCCTTTTTTCAAGCAGCGCCATCATTTGTTATAATTAACATGGCAAAAACTTAAAATTTCAAAAAAAATAACAAATAACCAAATGGCAGAAACAATGGTGTGTGTTATGGGTTTTTTTCTGCAATTCATTTTTAATAATTGCTCATTGGCGCATAATTTAAATGAATTGCCAATATAATTCTCTGCGCTTCGCTGCTCGTTAAACAACTCAACAAAACAAATGCAACAAAGCGAAAAAGCAAATGGGAAATAAAACATAATCAATGGCCAGAAAAGTATTAAACAAAATTAAAAAGTAACAAAAAAAAAAAAAATACAGTAAAAGCACAAAACAATTAATACAAGCCAATAAGGCAAAAGTACAGGGTGTTTCATATGCATTTTTTAAATTATAACAGCTTTTGGGGGCAATTAAAAGCCACAGATTATATCCTATGATATCTAACCTTCCAATCACAAATTTTTTACATGTTTTCTGTTTTCTATCAATGAAATTAGCAAAGGTAGTAGTGAACAGAGTGATCAATGCAAAAAAATGCTATAAAATAATCACTACATTTGGTAAAAATTATATTTTTATACCGAAGACTTAAGCACTTCATACGGAATTCGTAACTTCACAAAGTTAAAATACAGGATGGTCAAGAAAATTCATTGGAAAAATTTTAATTTTTACAAATTTGGCATACAAGGTGATCTACAGAGCTTCCAATATACTTCTTTTGCACTTTTCCATTGCATTTATAAGCATAATTTCGTTCTTTCTTCTTCTGTGTTTTCATAATAAGAGTCAATACTGCTTCACCCTGTACAGATTTCAGATCGCTGCCATATTCCGATGACATTAAAATGGAAACCCTATGAACTTTCGAGTCTGCAGAATATGTTCTCAAAAAGATACGACTTCGATTAATGATAAAGAATGTGTCAGTTATTGATTCTTTATGAGGAAAAAAGTGACTCTTCTCGAGGCATTTCAGAACCGCTGAACTGATATGTCCCAATAATCTTAGTTTGAGGTATTTATCATTTAAACTACTTATCAGCGCATAGATGTGTCTTAATTTTCAAAGGTAAAAGCGCATATTTCCGAAGACTTTATACATTTTTTCGCGACTTACTTACTTCATCCTTGCATTCTACATAAGATTGTCTCAAGGAACAACAATGAACGCTGCAAATCAGTAGAGTGAAAATAGGAATAAGTGTGATAAAATTTCTGAGTACAAGAGATTGCTCTCGCAGTAAGCTTTGAGAACTTTTGAGTACAGGGCAGTATCTTTGAGAGAATGTCTAAACTTTCAGTAGTAGAAGAGATGTTAAAGAACATATTTCGATTTTTTTGAGTAACAAATTCTTTTCTTGACCACTTCTGGAGCCATTATGAGTAAAAAAAGTTGTTATATTTGAACCTTTATGTAGAATTACCATTTCTGAATCACCCTGTTTATTTATCACTTTGATTTGCTGTATATTTTACGAGTTCGTAAAATCAGTCCAAAAAGTAAAGGATTATTTGAGCATTATTTTAGCGACTCAATAGAAAAAACCTCGAGTTCTTAAAAAAATATTTTTATTTGCCTATGATTTATAATCCCTTATTTACCACAAGCGTTGAAGGAAAAAATGTTGTAAGGCGAGTAAAACTGTGTTATTGGGGAGCACTAAAAGAGCAAGAGCACTGATTAATTCAACTTAAAGCTGGCTTTAGCATTTGTATGCGAGAATTTTAATGTTAAAGTTACTAAACTGAGGTATTGGAAATGTGATTAGTGTGGTATTTATTACACTGGTCACCTTATCATAAATAATTCTACAATAAATGTATGAATTTTTTCATAAGGTTACTTAGATGCCTCTTTAATAGACTGATAATGGGTTCCACCTACAGGCGATTTCAGTTTGTGCCAATTGTGAATACGGTGGTTGATGGATGGTATTAATTCCTTTTTTGGGTTTAAATGTGGTCATAATTGTAGCTCGATGCGATAGTTTAGTATTAGGATATAAAATCCATGTATTGTTCCTCGATAGATGTTCTCACGCAAACGCCTCAATATGGTCAAATAGAGCTCCTTATCGACCGTCTGTCCTTCCAGAGCAAATTCATGATGCATCAAGCCACGAATATCGAAGAAATGAGCATCATCTTGATTTTTGAACGGCTTTCACGCGGTTTCTGGGTTTCGGCTCTTTTTTTCTCTTCATTCTGATGACTGTTGACATGTTTGCATGTCAAACTTATAAACCCATGTCTCATCGGCAGTTACAATGCTCTCCATGAATGTTAGTTCGGAATTCTCACAATCAAGCATGTTCGAAGCGACCTGTTTACGGTACTCTTTTTGAAAAAAAACTCAGCTTTATCGGCAAGAACTCGTTTTGTACCCAAAATATCTACCAAAATCATTTGAACGGATTTGCGAGAGATGTCATGCTCTCTTGCCATCTCGCTTATACTTTCCTGACAATTTTCAAGCAGGTTATTCTTTTCTTTCTTAACATTGTCCTCAGTTGCCAGACACATGACCTCAACGACCTCTCGAACTGTGATGGTGATATAATTAATCATTGTTGTCTTATTAAGCTCAATTAAAATTTGACTTTCGTCATTCAGCAGTAGTTATGATAAACATTACAAGCTGCTTTACATTTTCAGGCATGTGGACTCGCATGAAATTAATAAATTAAATACACCAAAAACAAAAAAGAAAATTTTAATGAGCTTTAAATTTATAACGACTACTTCCCCTATTAAGCTGTGAGCTTGAAGTCGCGTGCATGCAGCCGCAACAATATGTTAGTGCATTAACTTTTGAAAATGAATATTAAAAGTATTTATTGCGACGAAAAGCATATTTCACAATTTGCAATTAAAGCCAGCGGGCGTAAAGGGTGACAACAACGTGCTTGACTGCCAGCTAAAAAGTGCAATGGCACCGCATTGGCAATGTATAATCCTGTCAACAACATACTCATGATGTGTGCCAAGCGATAAGTGCTGTTTGGAGCATATGCCACGCCCATATTAAGTGTGCGGTGCGGCGTGGGCTGTGGCATAACAAACTGTTGAGGTGAAAGAGCTGTTGATTGTTAATGAGGTGGTAGGCTAACAATATAAAGATGTGTTTTGGGAGATCATGTAAATACAGGGTGTGCCAAAATTAATCTTCCAGCTATCTAATCTATTAACCTCAATTTTTACAAAACGAAAACTATTTATTTTTAAATGGCAACTCTAGAAATGCAAGTTTGAAAAAATAATGTTTTGATACCACTATTTTACTTTGTGATTCCTTAATTGGTTAAAGAAAATTATTTTAAATTTTCTCATAGGTGGCAACGCTGTAAAAATATTTGTTTATTAAATAACACTCAAAGTATTTTTAATTAGTGCCAAAATATTTGCATTATTTATTTTATAAAAAGTTTGAGCTACCATTTTCAAAAAGGTGGCAACTCTTTTTCAACAAAAACGTATTTCCGACATAATTTATGTGTTTATTGTGTTATTTAATAGTATTTTCAATTAATGCCAAAATCCTTTATTTTTTCTAAAACAAGTTCTAATTGCAATATTTGATTAGGTGGCAACTCTTGTTAAAAATATTTTTGACATACTTTATTATATACCACCTGCGCTATTTATCATCATTTTGATACTAGTTTACATAAAAACTGTATTTATTTTAAGTTTCTATTTCACAAATAGATGTCAACCCTTTTCTAAACCCAATTATTATCATTTCGATGTGAAAACAATCTTGAAATATTGCTTTAAAACTATATTTAGTAGGGAAACTATAAAATAAACTAAATTAATTTATAAACATCTGGCAACTCTCTGCCAAAAAAATATTGAAAATAACATATTTTGCTATAAATTCAAAATTTATCGAAACATTTTTTGATATTTTCAAAAATTCACCACCACTGAAAGTTTAATTGTACTAATGTCTCATCCCAAAGGCTTATACATATGTACATATGTATATCAAGAAGGAAGTCATAATAACCAACTGTTTATACATTTGATATTTGCGTACATATGTACACACCAAAGAAATACACATACATATGTAGCTTATAAACATGTAAATATGAAATATATATAGACGAAGGGCATTTAACTCTGATGACCTGTCAGACAATTTGCAATTGATATGCAATTAAATGTGAATCAGACTCCGCAGCATATCGAACACGCCACACACACACAAATACACAACCAGCAAGTTAATACTTTTTTCCAAGCGTGTCTGCTATATTTAAAAGCTGTCTATTGAAAAAAAATATATGGTATATCGTTGCTTATTGCTTGCCAATTTGTTGCGGCATTTGTGGCAAGCAATAGCAACAACAACAGAAGCAGTTGCGACTACAGCAAAGTATCTACTCTCTACAGCAATGCAAAAAAACTGTAAGTTCCACACAAAACCGTTGCTCAGAGCATTTTTACACTCATCAAGTGAGTGCTACTACTAATGGTTACGTATACGCCGCGGCATACCCAAACGCATAGAAGAGCTTAACCCAAGTCAAAAAGAAAAAATGCATTAGCGCCACTTTTGTGCATTAAATGCCACAAATTTTATTAAACTACTTGATATGCAATTGGAAAGTTCATTTGAGTTTCTCTTTTTGTTTTTTTTTTGCATTCCTCTACTCAAATCCAAAAACAGCGCCTGCAAGTATGCTTCATTATCATTTTATCTGTGCGCGTGGTGTAAAAAAATCCACCGCATAAGCCATGAAAGTGCTCGCTAACGACCAACACACACACGCTCACATATAAATACTGCAATTGTGAAATTTAAATGCCAATTTAACAGCTTGAGCTGGAAAAAACTACGCACATACTTGACGCAGCTGTGTGATTTTTTGTGTATCGTGACGACTTATGCGGTTGTTTTTGTTGTAGTCGCATATTTTCCACTTTTCACTTATTTACATACGTTTGGAGCGCTCATTTGCACTCATTGCCGTTTTTTGAATTTTTTTTTTGCTGCCAACGAGTGCTTACGTTCTTATATACCAAATACAAATGTGTATTTGTATGCATGTAGTGGTTTAGACACGATACGGTACACATTACTTATTTGCCATGCAAATGAGTGGCGGCAAGCAATAAAACACGGAAATTTGTTGCCTTCAATCAACTTGCAATTATCCATTTGCCAATGCGTTTAACCTTTATTTCGCGCTTTATTTGTTAGCTTTTGTCTGTTCAATTGGTATTTCAGGCAAAAACAACATATTGAGAGCGTATAAATATTAAAAAATGCTTTAAACAGAGCTTCATATATATGTGTGTGGCTTATATTATTTCCAACACATGCCTCGAAGTGAAAATATGACGCCTAAGTCAGCAGCTTAAATTCAAGCCACAAGGGTAATATATTTGTATGAGAAAAAATCTGCAAATACCGTTTTTCGAGTTTTATTTCCACGAAGTACTAAACTAGTTCAAGATATTTAAATTTTGCTGTTTTAGAAGCGGAAGTTCATAAGAAAAACAATAGAAAATTATAAATTTTATGCGAAGAACTATTTTCAGGGGCTTGAGTCTAACAAGTTTAACCGTAGATGGCGCTGTTGTGCTAGGACTCCTACAATCGCCGCTGATCTGGTGCCTTTGTTCATTGCCCACCTTCGCCGCTTTTTTTGAATCATGTAGAAAAATTTGCGAGGCTTCATTGAACTTTTTATGCGAATATTTCTTCCGATTACCTTTTATAATTTTCGAGAAAAAAAATCCGGAAAAATAGAAGATTTTCGGACCAACAAGTTAGCTCCATTTAATGCAATATTCTTATAATTTTTTTTTATTCACTCACTCTGCATTTAAAAATCAGTTCAATTCTCATACGATTACAAATATTTCCTGCTAATGGCTTCTCATCTTACTGCTTCCTAATTTTTAATACCAACTGTGCTTGAGCAAAGCTTCAGCCTTAAGTTTCCCTCATTTATTAACCACAGCTAAGCAATTTTACAGACAGGTCTATACCCGCTAACTATAATTTTTATAAATTCAAGGCAGCGAATGATACTATTGGTTCTAAACATTAATCAAAAGCAAGCCTTGAAATTTTTGAAGTTTTATAGGCTTAAGTGCACTGGACAAGAGTTGTTAGAAACCTAACATTTGGTAAGTTTACTAAAATCACAACATTTTTACTAAGTGTAAATATCAGGTCAATTGAAAAGTCCTCGGCTTCCCATAATAAAATAAATTTTTTGGCAAAATTCTGGTTTTTTATTCAACATAATTCGAAGGTCGCTATGGTAGAACCATACCAACTTTTTGATATCATTTTGGTAGTACGAATTATCCTTTCCTTCAAAATGGGCTCAGTTTCGGCGATCACCTCTTCATTCGACAAAAATTTCTTCCCTACGAGCATTCTTTTAAGATCTGAGGACAGGAAATAGTCGCAGGGACCACAATTCGACGCACAATTTATGGATGTTTGCCATGATTTTTGATTTTACTGTGCAATAGTCGCTGTTTATGGTTGTATCTTTTTCAAAATACTGACGTCATTTCCTTGCCAGACAACTGTTTAATTTTTCGACTTTTTGGAGCGTGTTCATCGCATTCAACTTGGCTGACTGTCCATTGGACTTCGGAGTGAAATGCTGGAGTTATGTTTCCTTCATTACATCATACATATCGACTCAAACACTCTGGTTTATTACGCTCGAACATTTTCAAACGCTGCTCCGAATCATCAACTCGTCGTTGGTTTCAGTCAAAAGTGAGCTCGCGTGGCACCCACTTTGTACGGAGCTTTCGTATACCCAAATAATCGTGAATGATATGAACTAGGCATTCATTTGATATCTTTGGAGTACCTCCTACATCGCACAACTTCACTTTACGGTCATCCAAAATTAATTTGTGAACTTGTTTGATGTTTTCTTCGGTCATAACTTCTTTTGTACGTCCACTGCGTTCAACGATTTCGGTGCTCATTCCACTAGGTCTAAAATTAGCATACCAGATCTTGATGGTTGATTTTCCTGGCACAATGTCCGGAAATTCGTCACGAATCCAAATTTATTTTGCTTAACTTCCCTCCTGTCACTTCCTTACCAACCAAATATTTTGCTTACCACTTCAAGCAGACATCCAAGAATTGAGAATCATTAATCGCAGCACCCACAACTTGCCAGTCGTGTATGCTTTTTGAATAAATCTTTACTTTTATTTGTTCCCTTTAAATTGCATATTTTAATTATTTTGTATTTTCTCTTTTTAATTTATTTATTATCGACTTATTTTCCTTTTATTATTATTAATACGTACGTAATAATATGATTTCATACTTTATACAAAAGAAAAAACTTTAAAACGCACTTATTTAGTAGTTAAACAACTTAAGTTTATATATTTAGGTGTAAGTATATATAAGTATTGTATCTTTTAATTCACATTTTCGCTTATGTCTTAAGTGTGTCGAGTGAGTCGAGCTTTGCTATTTTAATGCTAGGTCTATTATTAGTTTCTTCAGTGTATATTTGCTGTTTCATAAGTCCACACACTCTCTCTCTCTCGCGCTCGCTCAGCTCTGCCACTCTTCACTCACTCTACTTGCCTGCTAGCTTTCTCTTACACTCGCTAGCACTTCGTGTATCATAAATAGGAACTAAAAAGCGAATAATTAGTAGCTTGCTTTGCATTACAAATACAACATTGCGTGTGTTAGTGTTTGAGTTTTGTAAAAATTATATATTTTAGTTATAGAAAAAGGTAAAAAATATATATTTTGAAAATTATTAATTTTAATTTAATTAAAAATATTTTGTTTAGTGTCATTGCTTTGCTTTTTATAAACAAAATTAATAAAATTTATTGCATTTCTAAAGCTAGCGTATGCAGCACTAATATACATATTTACAATACAAAATTATTTTCACGCACAAAATTTGCTGTATACTTGTATAATTAAATTAAAATTTGATTAAATGTAATTAGTTACTTTGCTATCAATTCGTTGCTTGCGAATACTTTATTTTCCACACTCACTTCTTTTTCTTGCTATTCACAGACTTGCTTAGTTATTTATAGGTTTATTTAAGTTATTTTTACAAATGCGAACACACACACACAGCGATTGAGTGCAAAAAAGAAAATTTAATTAAATTTATATAGATTTTTTAAGTTTTGAAAACTTAAAGCAAAATAAAATTCAAGCTAAATATGAAAAAAAATCATACCTTTTTCCTAACAATGTGATTCTTTTAGACTTTTTATACTTTTCAGCAGACATTTTGCTTTAAGCTCGCTCTCAAATTATCGCTTTGAAATATATTTGAAAACTTAAGGTACTTGGAAGCATACTTTTTTTCACTTTGAAGGATTAAAACTGTTTTGTGGCATAACGTAGAACATATTTTTTGAGCTACATACTATCTTCACAACGAAATAAAATTATTATAAATTTTTTTGAAAACCTATTTCCATAAAAATGAAAATCTAGCCTACAATTAGGCGAAGTAAGGAATTTTAGCTGAGTCGCGCACCTTATATTAACCAACCAAATTTTTATCCACCTATGACAATTTTGCCTACCATTAGGCGAAGACTAATGGACTGTATTATTAGTCTTAATAATATATATATCAAAAAATTATTGCCCTCTTTGTGGAGATGAAAATGTTGCCTACAATTAGGCGCAGTAAAGAATTTTAGCGAAGTCACGCACCTTAAATGTACCAAAAAGATGGTTTTCCTTTTTAAGAATATAAAAATGTTGTCAGTAGTTAGAAGCAGTGAAGAATTTAAGCTAAGGCAAACCACAAATTTGTCGAAAAGATAACCGTCTACTTTCAAGGTCTGTAATGTAAATGTTGCCTACAATTTGCGGACTGAAAAATGTAAGCCAAGTCGCATACCAAAAACATAACCCAAAAGTGGCCGCCCGCTTAAATGTTTGAAAACATATGGCTTGAGATCTATAATTTCTTGAACAATAACGTTTTTATGACATGAGCAATAGCAAAGAACAATTTTTTCCTTTATGTAAAACAGAAAAGCGTTGGAGCACTGTAAAATGATCGATGAGAGAATATTCCAAGGCCTTTGATGAAAATGTTGCCTACAATTAGGCGATTTAAAGAATTTAAGTCAAGTCGCATACCAAAAACATACTATTATTATCTCTCCCAGGTTGAAGCTCTTTAGGGCTGTTATGTATTTTAGGAAAAAAAAATATAGGAATTAGTGATCCAACAGCCAATCACGCAGATGGAATCATGAAAACTGTGAGATAGCAATAGAAAATCATTTGAATTTAATTAATATTTCGACCACCCCTTTTGTATGTGTCATAATAACATGGTCTAATATTGTTAGTAATAGATGAGACCATGGAAAATATATTTTTTTCTTTGTTAGTTTCATAAAAATTACATGAGCTAAACACGATTTCAAATTCGTAGAAATTTTGCTTTGAGCTTCTCGAATTTAAGTTAAAAAATACTAAAAATTTTGTCTTCTCTCAAGCTCATTTAAGTTCTATAGAAATAATCCCTGATTGATAACTCAACTTTCAACAGATCAACCGGACTTTTTCTGTCATATGAGGATAAAATTTCTTTCTGAGTTGTTAATAAAAAAAAGTACTAATAAAAATATTTATAGAATTTTTAAGATAGTAATAACTCAAACAAACTTTGCTTAGAAATGATTATTATTTATTAATATTTTTTGTATATGTATGTTACACTTTTTTAATGCAGTCACTAATTATGTACTAAAGCGTAAAATGGCTGCTACAGTCTACAAAATTTATTCGCTGAAATTCTTGAACTGCTAAAAAAACGTATAGAGTATTAATAAATACTCTAGAAGAATTTTTTTGTGGAAGTGTTTATAAATTTTACTGAAATGCTTGGTGCATTGGCCACAAATATGCGTGTGTGGGCAAGCCGCTGCAATTGCGCTTTCTCAGTTAGCTAAAAAAATTTTCACTATTTTTAAGCGCAATTTTTGCGCATTTTTGTAATTTTATTTCTATTTTTTTTTTAGTTGAGTTTTTGTTTTGTGCGCATATTTATTTTCGCACATTTTTAGCAGCATTTTTGTGGCTTAACTCACGCTGCATGTATGCGTGTGTTTGTTTTTACAGTTCGTCTAGCAGTTAACTAATTAAATTATTTTCAAGTGCGGAATTATGCGTGCTTTTTGCCTATTTTGTTTGCCTTTTTTTGGCAAACATTTATTTGTGCTTTCACGAGCGAAAAATAAATAAACCGCATAAAAATATAAAGCGCTTCGACAATGCACATGAATTATTTAAAAGCATTTGTGTTGACTGGCGGAAAAAAGTGAAAATTAGTTTAGCGGAAAGTAGCGAAGGTTTTAAAGTTATGTGCGCAATGTTTCGCAGAATTTAGTAACATAAGAGTTTAATTTAAAAGGCAAATGCGCCATAGGTGACTGCTAGAATATATCAGGCCTTATAGGTGCCTGTTTGTATGCTGCGTTACATGTAAGTAAACTTCTGCAACGTAATTTCCTGATATTTCTTTAATAATACTTGCAATAGTGTTTGTAATCTTTTAATATAAGTATATACAATATTATTGTAAAACAAAGACAACAACAGATTGCGATTTTTTTTAATGTAACTCCGTAAAATTAGAATATTGGAGAGCATAAACTGTAATTTAAAATACTATGAACATATGTCAGAAGAGCAACAGAATCATATCTGAGCTCAGCTATTGAAAACAAGCAAAATCAATGAAATGTTGAATGTATTATAGTTTAGCTGGTATTATGCCTAAAAGTATGCTACGAAAAATTTAGTTATTATATTGAACAGAAGGTACAGTTATATTTCTTGTACCCTAATATTTCTGATATTTTAACTGAAAAATTCATATAAAAGCGAAATATTGTTACTTAAGTGAATAAATGCCAAAAAGTATGCTAAGCAAAAAAATAAACGTGTATTGAAACTAGTTAAGGCTAGAAATTAATAAAAATTTATAAACATATACATATTTCAGTAGGAAAAATAAAATAAAGATTGTATTAAAAAAGCAAATTTGAAATAAAAAATCACAAGCACCGCTCGACACGATTGCTGTTTAAGCGCCAATAATATATTTTTGAGTCTAACGTCTGCATGTTAAGTTTCAGTTTCTGCTAGTACAAATAAAAATAAGGGAAATTTTTCGTAATGTATTCATTTTTCTATAGGAAAATCAATGCCATTTATATTAGGGAAAAGCAAACTTTAAGAGCGAAAAATTAAAATCTCAGTGTTTTTCAATGTTGAGAATTAGAATTTGAACATGAAACCAATAAATGTTTTCTTCATGTGCCAATCCTAAAGGTTTGCTATTAATTTTTATGCTGCCTACCCTTAGGCGCAGTAAACAAATTTTGTCATTAAATAAACAATTTAACTTATGAGGCATATTTCGAAGACTAAAAAGATTACATTTTCCAATGTATGGAATCAGAATTTGAGCATGAAAACAAAAACCCAAAAAATAATTTTCTTTATTATTTCAAATATTTTTTTTTGTTGAGTAGTGTAATCAAAGCTATAATTTTTTTTCAAATTCTGCTTATTTTTTGAAAAACGTCTGTGTTAAAAGATTACTGTTAAGTTGAGTCAGTCCTAAGGGTATGCTATTACTTTAAATGGTGCCTACCTTTGGGCGCTGTTAGCGATTTTACTAATTAAATAAAAAATGGCACTTTAAAGCGTATTTCGAAAACTAAACATTTATGGCTAATTTGTACACATGTAATGTTAGGGAGTGATTTACTAGTTTAAATAATCGTAAATTGTATCTGCAAATCTGTTGAATCTGGTAACTGTTTCTAACTCATTTCATAACTTAGAAAAAAAAATATTTTTAAATTATTTAATTACGAGAAAGCTTTCATAATGCACTAAAATTTTTTAATATAATTTGATATAAAAAAGTACAAAAATTGCTAATCGGTTGCGCCAATCCCAAAAGTATGCACTTACTTTTATTATTGCCTACCTTTAAGCGCTGTTGGCGAATTTTTTCATAAAGCTACGAAATCACACTTTTGAGAAATATTTTGAAGTCTTCCATGATTATTTTATAGCTTATTTTTTCTCCTCTTATTTGAGGAAATGTTAAAAAAAATATTTTAAATAACCTATATGAAGGGAAATTGCATTTGAAAAGCTGTTAAATCCGGAAACAGTTCTTAAATCATTTTCTAAATAAAATACATTTAAACTGAAAAAAAAAATTTAACTACTTTACTTTAATGAAAAATTTAATGCTATAGATAAAGAATTACTAAATATTTGAAGCCTCTAAGTTCAAAATCAAAAATAATTAGATGTTAGAAGCCTCTGTAGTCAAGGATTAAAAATATTTAAAATATAAAAAGTAATTAAATATATGAAAATCGTTTTCAATATAACATTAAGCCTTTCAACTGCTTTTTAAATTACAAAACAAAAATATTTTTTTATTTCACCACACACCCTCTTTCTCTATTATATAAATTACCCAAACCTTATACAATTTGTTTGCTCAACTGCAAAATATCGCTTCCCTACAAATTTTGCCAAATTAAATGAGAAAAACAATATTTTTTAATTTTGTTTAAGCGCCAATAATAGATTCTCAACTTTATTTTGCATTTTTCACTTATTTTAAAATTTTTTTTAATTGTGTTTGTATTTTGCATTTTGTTTGTTAATAATTAGTTTTAATAAGAAACTTAAACGTAAAAACTAATTTTATCAGTCTATTTAACAATTTTAATTTTTTTATATTTAAATTTTCAAACTTTATCGTTTTGCTATTTTGAAGTCCAAAAAGAAATCAAATATATTTAAATATATATTTACACGCATATACAATAAACACGCACGCATACACACACAAGCACACTTATTAACCGCTATATGGTAAATTCTAATGCTAGTGAAAATCATTTGTTTTATTTTATCTTATTTTGTTCAGTTTGCCTGCCTCGCTTTGCTAAGTGCTTAGTTGTTAAGTAATAATTTAAGTTTAATTTAATAATTATAATTTAAGTAACTAGAACTAGTTAGCGGTTTTACGTAGTTTGTTTGTTTGCTTTGTTTTGTGTTTGTTTGGTTGCTTTTTTCTGTTCTGTTTTCAGTTCGCTAGTTTTGCTTTTGGTATGCTACTTTTTACAAAGTCTCATATTTGTGCGAGTCGCTGCAACACATGCCACAGCAAGTGTCCTCAACAATTCACATTCACTGCCCACATACAAGAACTACTAGTTGCCTGACTACCTGCATACGCATAGGCGCACATACACACACACACATATGTATATGTGTGCGCTTGCAGGCGTTTAATTAAATTCACTGGTTGCACAGTCTGTCTCTGGCGCTGTGACGCGCTCTACATTTTTTACACTAAAACACACACGCGCACAATTTCAAGCACTTGCTGACACATATACACACGCACGCATACACACTTAAAATACATAGAAATTTTCATTGCGTTTGCTAGGCAATTTGTTTGGGGCGCGCTTACACATTCAAGCAGACCGCCATGCGCGTTTTACCGCCCGCAATGCCGCCACCTAAATCCAGTTGTTGTTACGCCCACAATGGCCCATTCAGTGCTGCGCTCTCGTTCAGCGATAAACTGGATTCGTAGTGTGCCAGCTGCTCGGTTGGTTGCCGATTGCCGCTACCCGCTGAGCTGGTGCTATTGTTGCTGCTGTTGGTGACACTGCTGCTGCGTTCGCTGTTGTTGCTGCTATTGCTGCTGCATGTGGTCGCAGACGCAGCCAGTGCCGGCGTCGGCGCCGCCGTTGTTGTGCCCAACTCCTTTGGCGCGCCGCTGCTCGCAGTGCCACAGCGACAGCTGATGCCGTCATCACTGGCGGCAGACGCGTGCTTGCGCGCGCCACAATTGCATGGTTTCTTGCAGTTATAGCTGTTGTAGCAAGCGCCTGTGAGTGTGCCGTTAGGCGGCGCTGTGAAATTGGATGAGAAGCTGGGGTGTAGGCCACCTTTGGTGACGCGTTTCTGTGTGCCCACAGTGCAGTTGTCGCAATTGTTGCTGGCGCTCAGCTTCTGCTTGGCGTAATCGACGCTGTCGTAGGTAGGCGCGTTGCCACCACCGCCGCCCACATGGCCGTTGCTCAGCGTACCCAAATAAGCGGGCACCGCGTACTCGTGCTGCTGATGCGCGCGGAGGTGGTGATGATGATCGAGCGTTTTGGCGCCACCGCCGAGCCCAATGCCACACATACCGCTGCCGGCGCCGCCGATGTTATTCAGCAAATCATTTTTATGCATTTTGTGCGAGAGCTCATTGAGCGTGTTAAACTTGCAGGCAGCAGTGGCGGTAGGTATGGGCGCATAGCCGCGCGCGCCAACACCACAATCATTAATGGTCGCATAGTTGTTGCAGTCGGAGTAGTGCGCCTTATCAACGCCGATGCCTGCACCGCTGAGGTGTCCATTTGGCAGACCAACGCCACCACCAACGGTGCTATTGCCGCCTGCGGGCTGGTATTCGTGCGCTGAAGCGTAAATGTTCACGGCCGACCGCGTAGCCAGACAATTGGCGGTGATTGGTCGCTTGCGTATGTGCGGCAGTGCGATGCGTAGCTTCTGCCAGAATTTTTTATCGTCCCACTCCAGACAGGTGCTCGTACGCAAGTAATGACGCATATCCATGTCGATGTCGCGTTGCGGCAAATCGCCGTAGAGTATGAAGACCAGACGTTTGCGACGCTTCACCATCTCATGCAATGCTGATTTATATTCGAAACGTGTCCATTCGTTGTAGAGGAAATTCTTCGATAACACGACCACAAACTGCTTGGCGCTCTCGGCGGCCTCGATGATGGCATCCGTTACGTACGCATTGATATTCACATCACGATAATGCAAACACAAGCGATAGCCGATGTCATGTTCCAGCGTCTGTGCCAATATTTGATTAACGAAGTGCTCATCCTGTAAGCTGTAGGCAAAGTATGCATCACACAGACGATCCTTGTCCAGCGACTCGACGAAACCGTGCGCATTGCGGCCTGCATAACACATGTTGAGCAGACAGTTTGTATGTGCCCACAGTTTGAGCTCGTGGCGGTAGCAGAAGATGCCCAAGATGAGCACGAAGAAGCCAACAAAGGCACATGTGGCGATTAAGAGCAGCGGCAGTAGATGTTCGATTTCGCTGGCATGTGCATATGTGGTGACCTCATCGCCGCGTAACGTGCACTTCGTGCCATTTTTTTCGCGCAGCACGCTGGTGGCATTGTTGTAGACACAGGAGACGCGAGCCGCATCGACAATCTTCTCGGCCGTCTGTGCGAGGTAGGTGCGGAAGCGCATCAAGTAACTACATTCGCAACTCCACTGATTGTCTGCAAGCCCTATCTCTACTAAGTATGGGTTAAGTGCTAGCTGCCAGACCTCAAAGTGCACCAGCCGATTGCCGTCCAAACGCAGCACTTCCAACTTACGCAAAGCCTGAAAACTGCCATTGCCAACGCTGGCTATGCGGTTGTTCTGTAGATAGAGTTCACGCAGGTTCTCCAGATTGCTGAACTCGTCGCCACGCACCTCGGCGATGTGATTGTCCTCGAGATGCAGCACCAGCAGCCTACGGAGACCGCTGAAGGTTGTGTTATGCAGCGACTGTACATTCGAGTTGTTAACGAAGAGTACAGCGAGATTTTTGCGTCCCAGGAAGGTGTGCCCTGGCAGCTCAGCAAAGTTGTTGCCATCGATGTACAACTCAGTGGTGTCCATGGGCACCTTGCGTGGCATTTGTGTGTAGCCAGCGCCAGAGCATTCCACAATATTCGTGGACCAAGTTTGGTCGTGGAAGCAAGTACAATTCGTCGGGCAGGTCATCTCGCAGTCGCAAGCGTCGAACTCACAGCAATGGCAGACCGCGAAGCAATGTGTCTTGTAAGTGCATAGGAAATGCTTGGGCTCCGCATCGATGAGTGGTATGTAGGCGCGTTCACGGTTATTCAGCAGTTTGCAATAGATGGTCTCCAAGTCCATAATACGTGGATACTGTCGCGACTTAATGTGATTAATCTTCTGCAGCCAATCGATGTTGCAATCGCAGGTAAAGGGATTGCCGCCAATGTAGAACTCAGGCAGCGAACGCAGCTCATGTACGGGCAGTATGCGTAAGGATTTGATGTCCAGCGTGCTGATCTGGTTGGCGTAGAGATCAACGCGCGTCAGGTTGGACTTATGCATGAAAGTGTCCGGATCGACGATGTGTATGAGGTTATCGTTGAGGAAAAGTAGTTCGATAGAGTTCGGTATAGAGGAGGGCGAAATGCGCTGTATTTGATTGAAGCTTGCATCCAAAGTCTGCAGACGTATTTGCGTGTCGAGGCTGAAGCGATTGGAGAGCTCGCCCAAACGGTTCTTATGCAGATCCAGCCACTGCAGCGTGTTGGGCACATGAGCATAGTCGAAATGCTCCAAACGATTGTCGGAGATATTCAGCCAGAGTAAGGAAGGCATATTGCTGAACAAACCGTTGATCTCGCTTAGGTCGTTACCATCCAAACGTATCGCTTGTATGCTCGAAGTCATCTCAAAGGCGCCAGGCTCCACAACGCCAATGCGATTACGTGCGAGGTTGAGTATCTGCAAGCTCGGCAGATCTTTGAAAGCATTCATTGTTATATTCTCCAAAAAGTTACCAATCAAGCGGAGACCATAAAGATTACCCAAGCCCTTGAAGGCGTTATCCTCCAGCACAGTAATCATATTCTCACCAAGATCCACCGTGCGTAGCAAGCGCATATTTCTCAATGCTAACGGTACTGTCTTCAACTGATTGCCATTCAAATTGAGATCTTGTAGTGAGCTGCAATTGCGGAAGGCTTCGGGATGCACGCCAATCAAAGCATTATTGTCCAAAGAGAGCAGCGACAACACATAGAGCCCATTGAGCGCATAAGCATCCAAGTATTTGAGGCGATTATGTGAGAGCAAAAGTGTGTGTAGATTGTTCATGGGCGCAAATGTATCGGCGGCGACATTCTCCAGCTGATTGTGACGCAGATTCAAGATCTGTAGTGTGTAGAGGTCAGTGAAGATCTCCGGTTCAAGTTTGGTGAGTTTATTATGCGCCAAATTGAGTAACACCAGACGTATCAGGCCCACAAATGTGCTGCGATCGATCCACGTTGAGGTGATCTGATTGTGCGACAGATCGAGCGCTTGCAATTGATCGAGATTGGAGAAAAGTTTCGGTGAGAGCACGCTGATCGAGTTGTTTTGCAAGTAAACCTCCTGTATTGTGCCAGCTTGTTCGGTGAAGAGCTCTGAAGGCAAGGCAACAATTTTATTCGAACTGAGGTTGAGTATTTGCAGATTCTTGAGACCACTCAGCGCCTTATCTGCGATCATGGAGATCTCATTATTGTTCACTTGCAGCACGCGCAAACGGCGCAAAGTGCCAAAACCGTTAGCAGGTAGCAACACAAAATGGTTGTAAGATACATCTAGTATCTCCAAATCCAAATTGCAACTGGTATTGCTAGCGCTGCTGCCAGTTTGCTGGCGACTCGTCGACACTTCAGGCGTTGCTGCGGTGGAATGCTCTGCATTAGCCGCTTGTTCACGTGTGCGTTCACGAAAGCCCAACTCATTCACATCCTGCAAACGATTCTCGCTCATATTCAGCGATGACAAACCGCTCAGCGCACAAAAGATGTTATCCGGCAAGGACCAGATATTATTCGATGACAAATCCAAACGTTCCAAATTCTTGGCCACCGCAAAAGCATCGGCTTCAATGTCGAAATTGATCGTGGGCCAGAGTATATTATTGGTGCGCACCGTGAGATTGCGTAACTGTGCCAAACCCTCCAGCACATGCCGATTGAACTTGGCCAATTTGCAGTATTGGATGGAGAGCTCCTGCAGACGCACCAAATGCGCAAAGGAGCGCGCCTCCAGTGAGCTCTTCGCCATAATTTCGTCGTTGCACAAGACATGCAACGCCACCGTATGCTCGGCGGGTATCACACTGAAATTGGTCGTATCGAATTCGCTATTGACCGTACGCAGATTACAGGTGAGCGCTATCTCTGGATTATCGGGCCCGGCCGCGGGCAAAAAATGGCAATCATCGGGCGCATCATAGCGTGGATCCTGCGCTGCAGTGCCGGCAAGCATGCCGCCTGCCAGACCCGGCTGCAGATTGGCGCCACCATAATGTGTCGCCGTAGGCGGTTGCGGCAACTGTGAATTGGTCACGCCCGCCTCGCCCATAATGGCGTTGGAGTGTTGCTGATGCTGCTGCGCTTGCTGTGACTGCTGTTTCGTATTGCTCGCATGCAGCTGTTGCTGTTGTTGCTGCTGCTGCTGCAAGCTGGGCGCTTGTTGCATCAACTGCTGTTGCTGCTGCATATTGCCGCCTGCTATGAGCGTTAGCAGCACGGTGATGACTAGTGTGGCATGTTGGTAGAATTTTTGTGTACTTTGTTGTTTTTGTAAATAGTAGTTGGCCATTGTGTAAGAATTTAGTAAAAAAGTGCTGTGCAATTAAAAATTAAATAGGATGTTGCAAGTAGTGGTGTTGTTGGTGTGTGTCAAATATGGTTTAAGCGCTCAAACGCGTTTTATTTATGGCCTCAAATGCTTGCAGTTACAGTTTTAATTGTTGTTTTGCGCATTGTTGTGCGATTTTAACATTTACTATACACTTTTAGTTGCACACATAACGCGACACTTGCCACAAGGCCTTGTAGAGTTAATGTTTTTTAATAATTAATGTGCGCTTGTTGGCTGCAATTTGCATTGTTTTTATTTTAATGTGCGTTACTTTAACATACGTGCAACATGGCTTGCAACACATATGTGCAACATGCTGTTTTTAGTGTTGGAATTAATTACTTTTCGTTTTACGTATGTATTGTGTTCTTTACGTAGTATTTCAATTATTTATTTTTATATTAATTAATTTTTTTTTACTTTAAATTTACTTGTATAATAATTTTTGAAAATTTTTATTATGTATTTTTTATAAATTTAACTTTTTAATTAATTATTTTTATCGCAATTTTTTAAGTCATTTATTTACAAAAATTTTTCTTTTTTTCATAAATTGACTTTTTTATATTTTTGTTGTATTTTTACAATTTTTTTATACAACTGCTTGAACTTTATTAATTTTCCACGCGAGTTTCACTCAGCTTTTCGTTTCGTTAAAGTTCGTTTGCCACAAATCCTTGCGTTTTTCGCTTGATTTTTCACGAAGTATTTTTCGACTTTAATTTTGGCTCTGCCACTCGCTCGTTCATTCGCCAACAAAAGCACCAAAAAGCCAGTTCAAAACCGTGCAACACACAGCAAAATGCTTAGACTTCGGCGTTTGCTCCTTCGTGTCGTACTTTTGGCGACTGGCGCTGCCTGTATGCGTCTGTTTTAGTCCTCTGACCGTTATTTGCTATTTTCGGCATACACCAGCGTTCGTTTAATTCGTAAAATTTGCACAAAAGCACATACAATTTACACGCAGCGCACTTGCCACAAGACCTGTGTATACTTTTTCCGGAAATATATACACTTGACCGCTGCCAATCAATTGTGTTCGTTTCGCTGGCTTTGCGCCACTGCCACACTGTTAAGTATACACATTTAATCAAATCAAATTAAATGCTAATAAATTTTCATTTGTGTTGCAAGTGTTGTGCACTCGCGGCGTGGCATTTATGAGAGTTCCAATTTGTGGATACCAAATAATAGGCAACGCGCACTTCGGCTGCTCGGCTACTGTCACGGCTGCTGTGCGTTTATCACGTGAAGTAAGCGTTTTTTGTTGTAATTTGTTGTTTAAGTAAAGACGCGCCCGTAAAATTTTGTCAGTTGCACACAATTATTATTTAGTTGGAATATTTTCGTAAAACTAAATAAAATTCACACACTTTTGTTTTATTTTGTTATTTTGTAATTTGTTTAACTTATTTTATGTTTCTTCTTCATGAGCAACGCGCTGGCACTTCACTGTATTCCAATTGTATTTTATATGTGCGAATAATGTTGCTTTTGCTCTGCGCGTTCGTTTCAACAACACTTAACACTAACGTTTACGTGTCCTACACATTGGCATTCTAATCGAAGACTGAACTGCTCGACGCACTGAGGCAACCTTTTATAGTACAAAGTAGCAGAGTCACAAAGTTACTGAGTGCCAGCGCATTGTGCGATGCCGAAGAGCGGTAGCAGAGTTGTGCGTGTGGGTTTTGTTTCGCCGCTCCTCACAACGGCAGCGCATAGCTGACATGTCCGCGGGTTGTATGCCTATTGAAGTTGTGTTGCTGCTGTGCGTACAAAATCAAGCAGGGAGCGTTTAAATTAATAATAGAGAGCGCGCAATGTGTGAAAGAGTGAGCGTTAATGCGGCACGGAGCGCAACGCCTTTGGTGAATTTTTATGGCAAAAGGACTTTGAGGACATACTGGAGCGATAGCGGCATGCTGCTGGCACTTTTAGTAGGAAAATGGTAGAGATATTTTCACTGAGTTGCGCTCAGCGCGAGAGAGCAGAAAACTTATTTACTTGGTAGGAGAGCATGTTCTTACTTTCAAGGCATTTTCAGCGCAGATTTTATGGCGCCAATTCGAATTTTTATAAAAAAAGTATTTATTTCATTTGGGTTGAATTTTTGTTCTTTTTATATATTTTTACATTTTTTAAATTTGTAGCAATATTTAAAAATTTATTGAAAAATATTATTATAATAATTAAAAAAATTAAACTATTGGAGTTATATTAAATAATACGTATTTTTAAGAAATATTTTTTAAAGATATTTTTGAATTATTTCGGTATCTAAAATAAACATAATTCAAAAAATACCATTTACATTAATTTAGTTTTAAGTACTAATAGTTTCCTTTGTTGAATTAGTTAGAAAATTTTTTAAAAATAAATTAAAATTAATAAAAATTTTAAATGAATTAATTAGTTAATTAAAATATTAATAATAATAATTAATTAATAATTAATTTTAATTTAATTTTTAATAAATTTAATTTTAATTTTAGTCATAATTTTTCCCCATTTAAAATTAATAATAAATTATTAATTTACATATTAATTAAAAATTTAAATTAACTAATTTATTTAAATTTTTTTTATTTAAAAATAGGTTAAATGAAGACTAAAAACGAAATTAAATTAATATATTCAACTAAATTAAAATTAATTAAATAATTTATTTAAATATTTTTATTAATTTTAATTCAGACTAAATTAAGACAAAAACTAAAATTAAATTAAAAATTGAAATTAAAATTAAATATATTATAATGTAAGTAAAACCAAATTTAAATTTAATATGAAACTTAAAAAAAATAAATAAAAATAATTATTAAAACTTAAAATAAAATTAATACGGAATTTTAATATAAAATTTTTTGTAATTAAAATCGATACTAAAATTTGAATTAGTAATAATTACCTTTTTATTATAAAAATAAACTAAAATTGAAATTAAGGTAAAAATTAATATTAAACTTAAAAAGGAAATTGAAATTAAGATTAAAAAAATTTAAATTAAAAAAATTAAAAAAAACTAAAATTAAAAATAATATGGAAATTGAAACTAAAATTAATTATAATTCAAATCAAATATTAAATTAAATTTAAAATCGAAATAAAAATTAAAGTGAAATTTAATATTAGAAACTCAATTAAGCACTAAAATTTAAATTAAAATTGAAATGGAAATTGAAACTAAATATAATTAAAATTAAAATCGAAATTAAAATTAATATTATAATTCAAACTACAATTAAAATTAATATACATATATGACCTGGTCTACGAAAAGGGAGCTAACGTGCGAAAACTAGTTTTCTGATCACGTGAAAAAGCATCTCATCTTCCATCCGAATCAACTAAAAAGTGAAAATTGATTTTTTGACACCTAAGCCCCCTCCCTCTTTCCGTAGACCAGGTCACATATAAAATTAAATGTAAATAAAATAGAGAATTAAGTTAGAATTAAAGTTACAATTAAAAATTCAATTATACACTAAAATTTAAATTGAAATTAAAATAAAAACTGAAATTAAAATTAAAACTTCACTTACTTAAAATGGAAATGAATTGAATTTAAATTAAAAATAAAGAACAATTTTAATTAAAATTAGACTGAAAATAAATTTAAAATATAAATAATACATAAAAGTAAAAGTAAATTTAAAATTAAAACTAATTAAAATACAAACTAACATGAAATTAAAATGAATTAAAATGGTAGCTTTAATATGCCTTCGTGTTAAAAGCCATTCACATGGCAATGCCCATAATAATTTATCAGTCAATCAATGTGAGAATGGGTATGTTAAGCTCCTTACCAAGCCGGATATTGTTCAAACCCCTCAACAGATGGTAAGAAAAGTAAATTCCCAAAATTGTGGAATTAAAAATTGCAACTATCACAAATAAGAAGCTTCAAATTGTTGTTGCTTCCATACATACATACATATATTGCCTCGAAATTAACTTATTTGCAATGGAGTACCTTCTATAATAGGGCTATATTATAAAAGCGTATCACACAGTCAAAATATTACATTTTTCAATTTTTGCCACATAATTCGGTAAGAATTTTAAAAGTTCTTGAAATTTTCCATAAACAATTATTAATTTCTGACACTCTTGTGTATAAAGGTATAAATTAAAAGCATTCTCAGAATTACTAATTAAACGTGGATACTAATCATTGAATTATTTCATTTCTGATCAAAAACCAATATTTTGAACGACATCTTTGCACAATTCAATACTCAAAGGCCACGGAACATCTTGACTATAATTAAAACTTGATTTCCACGAATTTTCTAATACTCATACTCATACAAACAAACCTTTAAATATGCGATATAACAACAACGCCTAATTAACTAGCAATCTAGGAGCATTATGTGCAATAATATCGGCTTGTGTGTGTATGTATGCCTGCTTAACTAAGAAATTCTTTAACTGAAGAAAATTCTTTATGTTCACTTGTGCTCTACAAATGCGCTCAGCTATGTTGCTGTTGACGAGCGTAAAAGAAATTACCCAAAACTAGAGTAGACTAAAAAACTGGGAAATTTTACTACAAGTAGACACGTTTAGACTCAAAATTCACATAAAATAAGCGGTATAAGGAGCGCTATTTTTATGCGCGCTCTCTTTCCCTCTCTCTCTCTTACACTCTAAAAATATAAAATTTTGTTGAACAATTTTATACTTTCAGCTAGAAGTATACTTTGTTGAAGAGCTGATTTCATTATATTAGGTGCTTGACTATGCATGCCTGTGTGTGTGTATGAATGTTCACATACACATGCACGTGCATAGTTTTACGTTGTGCGTTGTTAAAGTCACCATAAATACATTTATTCTACTTTGCGCCTGCTGAGTGCCTGCCAGTCACATACACATGCCTTCAAACATGCATACATAAGTATATGATATATGTCAGTGGATTTCTCAGTGTGTGTGTGCGCTTTGTACTAGTATATTGTGGTCTGCTTTTAGGAAGCCGCGTGACTTGTCAAGCAGCTGTTGTCATAACTGTGTGCAAGCGAAACTCACCACAGTTTCGCATGCTGACACACAAATACATCGAAAAACACACACACACACGCGAAAACTATCCTGCAACTATGAAGCATCATGAAAATATCAGTTTTATTTTTTCATGTTTTTCTTCGCATTTTTCGTTGCTCCTTTTAGCAGCAGCAGTCGTCGCACAGCTTGTGATTTTATTTCGTTTTTTTTCACTTACTTTTCTTAACAGCCAACTGTTTTCTTTGTTCAGAACCTGCTGGCTTTGCCTACTACAACGCTCGGCATGGCTTGCTATATTGTCACACATTTACAGCATTAGCTTGTATTGTTTTTGCTGCCTTTATATTATTGTATTTTATTGTGTTGTATTGCCTTGGCATCAGTCTCGAGTTTCACCAAGTGCTGCTGCTCCTGCTGCTACTCGTCTAGCTCGGCATGTCGCAGGCTAAGGCTGCTTGAAATACTTTGCTCTTGTGCTACTAATATTGTTATTCTAAGCTCTATTTTCATGTTTTCGTGTGTGCATGTGTGTATATGTGTGTTTGATATGGTTGGTCCATATTTTGATAATGAAAATCTATGTTGTCTATGGTTAAATATATTTATTAAAGTGAAATTTATACTTAAATATTGGTAAGAGTACATGCATGCGTAGCTGTATTCGTAAACCCATTGGTAAGAATGTAAGTGACTAGCTCAAATGCACTGTTAAGTGAATATGCTTAAATTTTTTGAATAAGATTAGTACTAATTCCCAAACTGGTCCTAATTGTATTATAAATGGTAGTGGAATCTTATATATTATTTTTATAAAGGAATATCAAAGAAATGATCCAAAAGTTCAAAAATATGACAAAAAAAATGCGACTGGTTACCACCTAGTTACATTAAGACTAGTTCAAAATGGACTAAAAATGGTTGAAATCATATACAGTGTTTCTATAAAGGAACATTTCAGAAAACTCACGCAACATATTTCTTTCAACTAGTTCACAACTAGTTCATAACTAGCTCAAACATTTTTTGGAAGTGGTATACTCGAATTATATTTAGTGTTTATATAAAACAAACGTCATCCAACAATTTAAAAAATCCGACAATAAAAACGTCTAGTTCCCAACTAGTTCAAAGTAGCCTATAGGTTATAATGAGTTACACTCAAACTAGTTCAAAATGAACTGGAATTGGTGTATTGAAACTATGTATTGTGTTTCTTTAACGATTCTAACATTTTAGTAAAATCCCGTAAAGTATTTCATTCGACTAGTTCCGAATTAGTTCATAACTAGCTCAAAATTTTCTAGAAATGGTATAATGTCATATGTAGTTTTTATAAGAAGGAAAAATACAGAAATCATCCAACAATTAAAAGAAATCAAAAAAATGCGTCTAGTTCCCAACTAGTTCAAAGTGGACTACAGGTGATGTTGGGAAAGCATTTGTTATTATCTGTTACTATAACAACCTCGTTTTAAGCAAACAACACATGCTTCTTCTATACGCATACAAGATCACTTTCCACTAGTTCTCAACTAGTTGAGATTGGACTTTAGCTGATACTAACAAAGCAATTGAAACTTGCCTTTAATCAGAGAATGTGGTAGAGATCTAGCTGTTTAGAAATGACATTTCCAACTTTCAAGTACTTATACTAGATATCTGTTTTTACTAGTTCTTAACTGGTTAAAAATTGCCTATACGGGATACTAACAAGCAACTTAGACTTGCCTTTAATCAAAGAAAATTGAATTGGATTAATTGCTATCGTTCTAAATATATCACGCAGATTATTGCTTACGCATTATAAGTATCATATACATGAACAGACATTTCGAAAAACCTCACTAATCCACGTTGCCACTGGGTAACTCCATATTTTTTGTCACCTAATAGTTCGTATATGCTTGTTAAAGGATATCAACTGGCCCGACCAAACACAAACTAGCAATAGATTAAAGCATACATGCATATACAGTTATGCGAACATAAATACCTAATTTTCCATGCCTTTCATTAACATCTCCTTGCCCTGTCGGCGGCTGCGAAAGCTCCTATTTTCCAGCTACTCGAAGTGCTTAGGATGTCATTTTGTTGCTCTCTATAATATAAGTGTATGTGTGTATGATGTGTTTGTAGCGTCATATATAAGGGCATTAGTATCCTTTGTGTCAACGTACAAGTGCTTGTAGCTTTTGCATGTTTATGCCGCATACACATACACTTACATGAGTATGTGTTGCCACTTGCATACCTTAATGCTGCGGAGAGTGAGCATTGTAATTATTTCTGAAATATATTGACCTCATTATTTCGTAGGTGCTTCAGCATGCCTTCGACAGATACAAAGTGTAACACTTACAAATGCATATACACAAATACACTTATCCTAATACTTACATACACTGAGACTAAAACATACGTATACTTATACTAATATATACATACTTATACAGAGAATAATGCAAGCTTTAAGCTTTTGTGTTCAAATATGATAGCAGCAGCAAGCGTAGATTTACACGCAAACACATGTTGTTGCAAATAGCTTATTTAGCTTGTGTGGCAGGCTGTATGTATATTTTTTTCTGCTGCAGCCTTGCAATACCCTTAATAATCAAAGGATACCACAGATATTTGCCGTTAAGTAGTGCTCTAGCTACCAGAATATGTACCGACTCGTATATAATAATAATATATGTATATAGATATATGTATTTATATATAGTATATATACAGTTTGCGGTTGGCACATTTCATAAACGCAAGTTTTCTTTGCTTGTGACTTATGTGATATCAAGTTTAGTGACCTAATATTTTTCTGCCAGCCACTTCAATGACTTTCATTTTCAACAATCGATTAAAGACTGTGTGTGGGTTGTGTGCTTTTAGCTTTGTATGTGTATAATTCTTGCTAATTTGGCACACATATGCAGAGAACTGCTTGAATATTGCTTTATTTAAAGCTGAGCCAATTGTGTTGTTATAAAAATGATTGTTGAAAATAGAAGTAAATGGCTGAATGAAATTTTTAGCGGCTTTAAACAAAACAAATTATTCATAATTTATAAAAAAATAGTTCAGGATCTAGGATTAGCATTAGTATGCAAAATCTGCTGTCTATTTGAGAATGCGTACTTTGAAGCTTAGATTTGATTAATTGAAACGAACTGAATTCTAGCTCTTTTAATCTCTAGCTAAACTCTAACACAAATTCAGCGTTCCAAAAAAATTGAAATTTTTTTAAACCTGAGATTTCACTATCGGTATTATTGAATCCAAATTTGTGATAGATCAGCCTATTAGTCTGAAGCTGAGGAGATTCTGCCGAAACTAAGAATACATCGTCACCTAAAATGCAAAACAGCGTAACATAATTTTTCATAAGCAATCACTAATATTGAAACAAATTTTCAGTTTTGGTTATAATATGGTTATGCATTGGTTATCATACATACCTACCTACCTATAAATTGGTTATATATTGGTTATAATATATGAAAACGATTTTAAATTCTTTTTTTTAAGGATACGTTGTTTAGGCTTTTAGGTGACCATATGTAACAGGTCACTTGAAAAGTCTTCGGCATTCCATGGTAAAACACTTTTTATTTAAAAAAATTCGAGCACTTATTCAACATAATTCAATTGAAGCGTGGTACACTGATTATAGCAACTTTTCGAAATCATTTTGATAGTACGATTTGTCTTTTGCTTCAAAATAAGCCTTCATTCGACGAAAATTCTTTAACAACGAACAAATTTTTGAGATCTGAGTACAGGAAATAGTCGTAGGGTTCAGTTCTGAAGAATGCAGTGCAGGCGGAAACAATTCGAAAACAAATAGATGGATTTTTGATATCGTCTTCACTAAATTGTGATACTACGCATTGTCTTCGTGAAAAGCACTTTCTTTTTCTTCAAATGCAGCCGTTTATCGGCAATTTCATCCTTCAAACGGTCGTCCAATAACGCTTTTTCAAGGTAGTCCATAAAACTTATTCCATGCACATCCCAAAATACAGACGCCATAACCTTGCCAGCCGCATGGTGCGTTTTCATCGTATGCAGTCAACTCGGCTGACTGTCGATTGGACTTCAGTGTGAAATGGTGGAGCCATGTTTCATCCATTCTCACATATCGACGCAAAAACTCGGGTTGATTACGCCTCAACATCTCCAAAAACTGCTCCCAATCATCAACTCGTGGTTGTTTCTGGTCAAAAGTGAGCTCACGCGGCAGATACTTTGCACAGAGCAAATCTCATACCCAAATATTCGTGAATAATATATTGTACTCTTTCAGTTGATGCCTTTAGAGTGTCTGCTATCTGGAACAACTTCACTTTACGGTCTACCAAAATAATTTTGTGGACTATGCTGATGCTTTCGTCGATCACAACCACTTTTGGACGTCCATTGCATTCACCGTCTTCGGTGTTCATTTCACCACGTCTAAACTTAGCATACTAACTCATGTTGTCGAAATTTCCTGGAGCAGTGTTCGGAAACTTGTCATCAAGCTAAAAACTATACTTCGGTGGAAACAGTACTGCTTTTAATATGGGTTAGTAATTAGTTTCTGGCAATATAGACTCCACTTTGTTGAAAAATACCATAAAAATGATTGTTAAAACTCTCATAAAAGAGTGTCTTCTTCAACATAGCGAAAAATATGTGTTCAGTGCAACTAAAATCCAAAAACTTTGGGTTTCTACTGAGCTCTAAGCTGTTTACTCGTTCTACAAGTCTTCACGTTGCTCATTTTGAGCATTGAATTCGAGTTTTGAAACTTAAAATCAATAGCTGAATGAGATTATTTTTCTGTTTCTGCGGAATTGAGGCTTTCAAGAGTAGAGCTGTAAAACAAGAGCCTAACCTCCTCGATGTGAGGAACCCAACACGTCGATGTGAGCTCCAGGGTTTGTTCCTAAATATTAATAGATATTTATGAAAAAAAATTCTGCAAGATTACTTCTACGAAAATTTAAGACTCGAAGGCCAATTCTTGATCTCTCAGCGGTACAGAAAATAACTAGTTCTTATGAGACTAGTAAAATCTCAAAAAAAAATTTAAGTGTTTCGAGTCATATTGAAAGAAGAATAAAAAATTCAGACCAAACAGCTAAAACTATACTGTTATTACTGAACAGTTAAAAAAAAAAATGTGAGGCAAGCTCTAAACTAATATATAACTTTAACCTTTCTGTTCACAAAATCGACCAACCGAGACTAAACCGCTCGGCTTCAGCGAAAGCTGCAACTACAAAGCAAAGCAATCAATTTGAAGCTACTTGAAGGCACTAAAGGTGCCCAAACTGATTTAATGCCATACACAAGACTGGCGTTAAACAGCCAGAGCGGCACACATAACTGTGTGTGTGCTTGCCGCTGTCATTTGTGGCGCATGCAATAAATCGCAGTCGCAATGGCGAGTTAAGCTTACAAGCCGAGCTGTTGTTGTTGGTGTTGGCGGTATGATGTTGTAGTTACGCTCGTATAGTTGTTGTTGAAAATAGTACTCCCTACTTGCTGAAAATCCGCAAAGGAGCATGTGACACTCACAATAACCATGCCACATAATGTACTCGGCTATTGTTGCTGTACTGCTTGTTGTTGTTGTTTGGCGTCTAGCGCTTTTGCAGCGGATCGCATGCAAAGTAGACCATAAACTATGCCACCGAAATGTTGTCACTTCCGCCCCGCATGCGTACTTCGGTAACAGCACATTAACATGTTGCAACAAAGCTGTGAACAGACGCATACTTGTAACGGTATACCCCTGCTTAGAGTGACACCATGGCTAAAGATGCATGCAGGACAGCGTTAGCGACTAACGTTTTCAAGGTAAACGCAGAATGCAAAATTTATGGCTGCCACTAAACTCTCGTTGCAACAAGTAAGCGGAAGGCCTTCAAGGTGAGCGCTTAGAACTTATAGCGCAAGATTTTTAATTCAATTCAGTTGATATGATCGACAGCATTTCTTGAATTGCAAAAATTAAATTACATAACCGTAGAAAGCAGCAATAATAAATTCAGGAATTTTGAGAATTTTTCAAAAAAAAAAAAAAATTCTATCATAAATCATAAAATCACTCACTTTACCAACAAAATATACTCAATCAATTGATTATGTAATAAATTGCATTACAATTTTGTGCGCTTACTAAAAATGCCAACTATTTGCGAACTAATCAAAATACATTTATGCAAGCGCACACATATGCAGACACATGCATACCAAGACACACACATACACAGCACATCTCTAGCTACAAAAGCATCATTGAACTGTCCATACATAGTAAGTGACCCATTAGTGTGCAAAAATCGCTTAATGCGTGACTACACAGGCACACAAACACAGCCGTACACACTTATACATACATACATATATCTATATGAACTCACAGATACATCCACATCAGGGTGGACAAAATAGTGTAACACGAAGAGGAAACATCGGAGACCCACAAAATATTTATAGGATTGACTGAGTCCATTTAGACATGTCCGTATATGCTGTCTATTGTTCAGAATTTGAGATATCGATCTGAAACTTTGCACATGTTCTTTTCTTACCAAGCAGCTGATCATTTGTCGGAATTGCCGGTATCGCACTACTATAGCGTATAGCTGTCATACAAACTGATCCATCTAAATCAAGCCCTTGTATGAAAAACTCTTTCATTTGACGAGATATCTGCACGAAATTCGGGAAAAATTATTTCCTAAATCAACCGCAGAATTTGCGTGGAAATGGTTCAGATCGGATCACTTTATCATATAGCTGTCATACAAGCTCAACAATTGTAAACAAGTACTTGTATGGAAAACCTTTTCAATTTACGAGTTATCTTCAAGAAATTTGGCCTGTATTATTATCTAAGACAATAATCTTATCTCCCAAGAAATCGTTCAAATGGGACCACTATAACATATAGCTGTCATACAAACTGCTTGGTCCAAGTCAAGTTTTTGTATGGAAAACTTTTTTAACTGATGAGATATCTTCAAGAAATTTTGCACAGGTTATTGCCTAGATTAGTCATACAATTTCCTTAGAAATGCTTCAGATCGGAGCTGCCATACAAACTGTACAATCGTCACCCAAAGCTTGTAAGAAATCTTTTGTTATTGGGAAGTTACATTTTGTCTTGTTTTTCATCAATTCGGACAATATATTCACGTTATGTAAAAAAAATAACAAAAATTAAAAAAAATTTTATAAACTTTTTTCTATACAATTTTTATGAACCACCCTAACCTTTATAGTATTGCTATCTAAACATGTTTAGATGTGTCTGAAATTGTGTTGATGTATTTATGAAATAACGATGAAGTCATGTCATGTGAAATTGAATTATCAACAACAACAAAAACATGCGCAACAACAAACAGAAATGTTAAAACAAAATAAATAAATGCCAAAAGCTTGTCCCACACACACACACACAATCGTACAGGCTTATTGCAACTAAAGCAACAAAGCATACAAACATAGCACAGCATAGCATAGCACAGCACAGCGGGCAATATGAAATATTATTATTCTAATATCAAATACAACGACAAGGCATAACAACTAGCTAAAACAACAAAAACGTTTAAATATATATGTACATACGTACATATATATGACAAATATGTATGTATGTGCACAAAGAAAACATTGTTGGACAACAAAAAGCGTTTTCGAAAAAAATCGATATTGTTGACACAGGCAGTGAAAAGCACATATACACGCGCATACTTAAAAACATGCCACACACACACTTACAACTTTTTATGTGCGTATATATTAGAAATTATTATTGCCCAGCTGTATGGCTATATGCTGCTTGTACAGCAGCTTATCACCGCTTTATTTATGAATTGTTAATCTTCATATATCCTTGTTGACTCCGTAGGGCGGCGGCAGGCAGATTTTTTCCATTAATAAATGACTTTATTTAATAATGCAATTTATGTAGCAAATATGTAAACAAACTTTGCTCTACTTTCTGCTATAAATTAAATATTCATTGGATTCTATGTTTAGATAAGCCCAAAATGAATTCAAGGTTTGCTGCCCTGTGAAAGGATATACTCTGTGCGCGCTATTGAGTATAGAAAATGCCATAAAGTAAAGGTTATAAAAATATATTTATTACTTTTTCGCTACTTTTTGATGGAAAATGTATTTTTGGAGTAAGAAGAATCCCAGAAGAATCTCCAGTATGTCCAGTTATTAACTCTTTGAACAATACTGGCACTTAAGAGAGTCTAGTTAAAGTAAAATACCAAGACTTCTCTCAGTTGTCATTAGATTTTTAAAAACTCACTATTTTATGAGAGAAAACATCGTTCCATGATATGGAGAATTCGCTGTACTAAAATATCATCTCTCCTCAACGACACTTCGGTATGAATATGAGTCTTACGAAAGCTTTTTTTTTAGTTGGGGCTCCTGATGAGGCAAATAATAGACATTCTTCCCAAATTTTCATAGCATAATGTGGAAATGGTGGATAATTTCATAAAATCACATTATACCGCATAATGTAGTCAAAAGTGGTGGAATGTGGTAGGAAAAGGACATGAAATCACATTGTACCTAGAAGTCTATTCACCAGAAATCAAGCTAAAATATAAAAGCTTGCAAAGATTGCACAGGGCCGCTCCTTCTACTTTGTTCTAGTAACCTTATAACTAAATCTACTTTCTTAAGCGGCTGTCTCTCGATTGGTAAAGTTTTATTTAACTCATGAGTTCTGAGGTAGAAATATAAATGCATCTTCATTGTTTGAGACCAAAACATACCAACGACTGGTAATATTCATGGAAAAGTTCATAAACTCCAATAATGAAAGCATGTTTAGTGTGTGAATATATAGAAGAAATATAGAGAGGAAACTATTGCTACTAGAAACGATCACTAAATTTTTCTGGTGGAACTAAAGCAGAAGTACCGAATTAAGCCACTTTTTTGATTGAAAGTTAAGCTTTTTTTGCGATATTAAAACAAAATACAAGCCAAATGGAAAAGTCCTCTATGAACATCAGCTTTCTACTAGCAAAAACGCACTGAATCAAACAAAAATCTGTTTCGGTGATTTATTTCTTTTTTCGCTAGCTTTCAGCTTGTCTGTCTAAAGGTATGAGAGCTAAGATGTTTTTGCCTTGATCTGGCGAAACCGGGTATTCGAGGAAGAAGTATTGAAACATTTCTATCTCATCTTCTTACAAACAGTTAAATAAGCTGGCTTCTAGTATGATATTTAATCTTAATCATTTGTACCGATCGGTCAATGCTCAGTTAGAACTTCTACCTTCCGAGAGTTTACAAGTACTCCTGATGATTTCTGATCGATAACTTGTAACTCATAAGTCTTATAAAGCATATTTCTTCAAGCAAGCGATATGATCTTTTATAGCCTCTAACTACAGAACTTTTCATTAGCTGATCTAGTCTGTGATAAATAGAATTTATGTTTAGGAAAGCAAATTTAAATTTTTTCCCGTATTGGCTCAACAATAGATTTAAAAAGAAACAGTTTCACACATCGAGTTTTTACTTCTCAGAAAATTATAGATTAAGGTTATGTGAATATACATATGTACATATATGATAATGAGGCAAGAGGATGAAGTCATGTGTAGAAGTTCACGCAAGTTCTTTGAGCGCCCTTCACTTGGGAGAGGCCAGAAACGATACTTTAACATATGGCTCAAGCAGCTCATGACTTCCGGTTTTAGACCAAATACCCGCTGGCTAGCCAAAGATCATTCGTTTGAAGGCGAGCTAAAGTGAGAACGCCAACCATCCCTTCCCAGGGTTGTGCGCTGGCGTTTTCTTTATAAAATTATTATAAACTCACTAGTTGGTGGGAACAAACATGATTATGTTGATGTTCCAAAAAATATATTTTGACGCCATACTGCATAAAAACCAGTAGATTATTTTAAAATAGCACAAATCGTTTTAAGCTCCTCCAGCAAATATCTGATAATATTTATTAAAGTAAATTTATTGAATTTAAAGCTTCAGTTGCGTAAACTTTATTTGACAAAGAACTCTACTTCGGTTCGGTTTTCATCGAATAATTTAAATTTCAGCAATAAAAAAATGCAGTTAGGCAATATATTGCCATAGAAATATATTAATAAATATACATAACCATATTCGGTTGTTTACAAATGTAAAGGTAAACAATTTGACTTACCCAAAAACTACCCAAATTGATTGAGCTCAGAAACTGTGTAGTCTGCAAAAGAAGAATAACAGATATCAACAAAACTAAAATTGAAACCTGCAAAAAATTTAAGGTAAAATCATAATAACAATAATAATGTTGTCAAAAGCAGCAAAATCAAGTATCAAAGTTCTGACACTAAGCAACAGTAGCAACGAAAATGCAAAAAAAAAGTATGAATGAAACTAAAATAATAATAAATAAATAATAACATAACAGAACGGGTCGAACGCACGCATAGTTCTACACATCACTATATCCTTAAGAATATAATGTATGTGTGTGCATATGTGTTAGCCAACATATGTGCGCTGTCATGCTGTTACATTGTAACTGCTCACCTAAATGTCAACATCCTGTTTCCGGTTGCTGGCATTATGGTATTATTGCGCTGTGTTGTGCCAATGACTCGCCACTTTTGCACCGGCTATTGACTGCCAAAAAATTTAGACATTTTCAATTTGGCCAAAGGATGCTCCGAAACATTTTTCGAAAATTGCTTTTTTATTTTATTATTTTTTTTGTGGTTGGCAACAGTAGTTGGCCATAACCGTGGCAACCAACAATTAAATAAAAGTGCAACTATTGGCATGACCACCGGGCAAGTGTTGTCGAAAAATTGCTGGGATGTGCGCAGAGGGGTTGAGTGTTGAATTGGCAAGGAGTGTGGCTGCAGAGCACATCCTGGATCCAACGTGGGTGGCTCAAACGCACTTTTTAATGCGAAATGCGTGCGGGCTGGTTAAAAAAAGTGTGGAAGTGCTTACTTCAAGTCACCACATTGAATTGGAGTGGGTGTAAGTTGTCAATAGACTTGCATGTCAAAAGCTAAAGGCTTAAAGCAAATATTAGCTAGTCGACAAATGGCCTAACTGATTATGATAGAAGATGGTAGGCTTATAGTATATAAGTGGCTATGGACGCTAAGCTGTTCAATGCATGATACTAACACACATATACTTACATACATATATAATTTTACGGCATATTTTTACACAAAAAAATAATAATAATAAACCAAAAAGGAAAATTCGTTTGTTCATATATGCTTGTATGTCATAGTCTCTTCTATGTTCAACTTATGATTGTGACATGTGAAAAAGGACATTTTTCACTTACAGCGCATTCAACGTCAACACATATCCCTAACTGGTTAGTCCTTTATTCGATGCTAACATATCTTACTTACACTCATGCACAGCATCTTCGCTCATGCTTCTACTGCCTTTCTGCTTCTTCAGCAAACAATTTCATACAGCTATTCTTTAACTACACCACACTTGGTAAGACTATTGATTTTCCCTATTATTATTATGAATTCTTTTTTATCTCCATTTTTTTATTTTTTTATTTGCGAAATGGGTACTTGTGCATTGCTGCCTTTAAAGGAATTTCACAAACGCATACTTGGACTGGTAGACAAGACAAGTGTGCGTGCGAATGGCCGTGACGTTGTACCAGAGCGGCAGCGATTGCCTGCAACGCACACACGCTAACAAGCAAATTTGCCAGCATATATCAGGCTATTGGTTATAGGATACTAACGCACATATACACATACATATATTTATATTTGTGTGTGTATATAAATGTGCATGTGTGTTCTGCTGGAAAAATATTGAGTTTTTGTGAAAAAACGCAAGATTTTTGTGAACAGAAAATTTCAAATAAATCCGCAGACAATTGAGTAGGAGCGCCAGCATGTCTTTGCGCTGAGTAAAATTACAAAGGAACCTTTACGCTGTTACAGTGAAAAATATATGTAGGCATTTGTCAACAACTACACAGAATTATTTTTGGAAAGGATACTTTAAATTTTAATTTTTCGCTGGACACTGTAAAGTTATAAATAAATATATATCGTGACTTTTAAAAAGTAAACAAAAATTATCATCAAAAAATCAAAATTCACTTTTTTAATATATAATATAACCAATTTATAACCAAAACTCTAAATTTTGTTTCAATTCATTCAATTCATTTTTCTTCATATATGTATGCATAAACTTTTACGCATCCGTTATCAGATTTAACCAATATATAACCAATATATAACCACTTTGTAACCAAAACACAAAATTATGTTTCAATAAGAGTGGTTTCTATTATAACGTTTTTCCTTCGTTTATGTATGTATCTATCAACTTTTAAACTTGCGCTGTCAGATTTAACTAATATATAACTAATATATAACCAATGTTTAACCACTTTATAACCAATATATAACCACTTTATAACCAAAAATCAATGTTTTATTATGAGTTGTTTCCATTGCATAGTTTTTTTTTTAGTTAAAAAAAATCTGAATTTCCCACTTCTCTGAGACTTATTGGTGTTTAAATGGTCGATTTATATGCTATTCAGGCACAACTATCTCTAGATAGATGTGAAGGATATCTCTCTTAACAACTAATAATTTAAGCATATAACCTCTTATCTCAACTTTTCTATATTCAAAATTTCAACCTTATAACATAGAAGCATACTCCATCCTTCAGTTTATCCACCATTCCTACAGCAGCTTCATTAAAGATCGATTCCTAAAACAAATATTTCATGAAACAAAAATCGTAAAATAATAATAAAATCCGCTTAGCCTCGCGTATCAGCCCAATTATTTCATATTTTACAGAAATAGTGAAAACTGTGTATAAACAAGAACTTCCCACGCAATAATACGCCGAGGAATACACTCTGTGGCATACGATTTCCATTGAATTCCATTTCTCTTCACATTTGTTCAACCGCTGTTTTCTTCTTGTGCATTTTCGGTTGTTTGCTTTGGCATCAGTTGTTTGCCAGTATTGCGGACATTATGTAAATAAAGTGAAATATAATCAACTTAACAATAAAATCCGATTTATGTTTGCATAGGTCAGCTGTTTGTTGTCTGCCTTCGTTTAAAGTACAGCAAATTCAAGAGCATGAATCAGTGCTACAATCGTGAGAGAGAGGACGGCCTCTGTGGACTAAATAAGATTGAAGCGGAATGAATATATACTGGAGTTGGGCGTAATTTAAAGCATATTAAACATGTATTATAAGAAAATAGAGAGATGGAGCGCATGTTTAATAAGTATAGATGCTTTATTGTTTCTAGGTTGCGATTTAAGACAGATTTCATTTAATTTAGGTAACTAATGACTTTTTAACGAGTAGCTGGCTTTCGTGCGCTTGTAGGCCCCGAGAGTGGTTTGATTCAGTGTTTGAACTCTTTTGTCCAAAATTTGACAGTTTTTGGTTAAAACTCAACACTCGTTTTGGAAAGTAATCCTGAAAAGCGCACTACAACTTGTAGACCCCGAGGGTGATTAGTTACATGGTTTGAAGCCTTTTTGGTTTACACTCAACGCTGGTTTCGGAAATAAAACCTGAGAGTCCCACTGTCACTACAACAGTCTCTCTTCCAAATAATATTTCCAAAGCTATTTAAACTAGAGCTAAGAGCTGATGAACTTTGCGACAGATTTGCTTTTTGTTTCAAGTCAACCTTGATTCAAGGTTATGACGATCGTAGAAGATCCGTTATATTAAATCTCATATGAGATCATTAATAGCGTTAAAGGATTGTTAAGTAAATTGAAATCAAAAACTTAACAGATTTAGTTTAAAATCGGATGTGGTTTTTAGGTCTTCATGGATGTCCCCTATTCAAATTATGAATGATTTTTGATTCTGCGTTCCACGTATAGGCTAGGTTATGAGGTCGACACTAACAGAGATCTCATTTAGGCAGCTTAAAACGCTGGTCCGTTGTGACCTAAAACTTCTAAGTAGATGATGCAAACTTACAAATTGTTAAGGCGCTTTGAGCCTAACACACATTTTTTGAGATGACTATTGTCGGTTTCTGCTACCTTTCCTGGTTCGTCGAAGATAGGACTGCCGAAATGTTCCAACCTCAGCCTTGCAAAGGCTGGCCAATGGAGAAGAAAGTGCGTGAAAGTTAGCCACTGTGCTCCTAGTAAACTAAAATTGTAAAAAACTGAACCTTTTATGGAGGTGAATGAAGAGAGATAAAACGACAGAGTTTGGTACAATATTTGATAACTGAGTTTGGGTCGTGAAGTTAGGTAATCAACATGAGAAATAAAGCGAAGTTCTAGTTAGTCCGTAATAACTGCTCGATGTATCAATTTTTATAGCAACATATTCCTTTTATACCTCAAACTGACGATTTTGGTACTACAACCTGGATCTGAAACCACTAAGATTCCAAAGCATATGAAAAAGTCCTATGAAATATGTAAGGATATGTAAGAAAATACAGTTTATTTAGCAGTTACGATAAGCTGCTTCGATAATCGGCTTCGGTGGTCGGCCTTGGAAATCGGTTACTTGCCGAAAAATCTGCCGGTAAGAGCAGCAACGTTAGTGCTAATTGTACTTAGTTGAAGCTAAATAAATATTCGATTGCCTTAAATGGATGGGAGTTAAGTTTCTATGAGACATGCTTTAAGAATTATTGTCAAAACAGATATGAGTCGCCTCACAAAGATGTAATGAAACGAATTTAAGGTAGGTTGTATTGAAAATTGAGCTCCTCTTTGTCACAGTGAAGCAGATCTTCACCTTATTTAGTATAAAAATGTGTTTTTTTTTGGAAAAAAAGAGGTATTAAGACTAAGTAAATTTAATATATTTTCAATTTTATATAAAATATTCTTTCATAAAAGCCATCTTTGAAAATAATCTGTCTTATGAAATATTGAAATTTGAACGACTTAAATTGTAAAAGCAATTTAAAAGCGCTTTATTCTGGCGGCAAATATTTTTCACACACCTGCATTTATAATTAAAGTACATGTATGTAATACCTTTGGGAAAAATTTCACTAGCTCCGAATACTTGCATGTGTGAATTATGCAGCGCTTTTTGCATAAACGGATTACACTCTCATCATTCGTGTACTTTTATGCATGTGTGTGTGTGTGGTGTGAGCAAAAGTTTAGCATTTCAGTTTGGCTAATTGATGAAATCAAGCGCTTGTAGCTTTAAAATATTTCAAACACACACACATAAGCAAATAAGCAACAACAAAACGTGGACGGTCAGCAGCTTGCTTATTTTGTAATACGAGCACAAATACGAACTGCAACTTTTGGTTACATAAAGTACATGTACAAGCAATTAACCTACATCATAGTCAAACAGCGCACACACACTCACACGCGCATATAAATACACACGGGCAAACATGCTAATATTGAAGAAAAAGAAGATTTATGGTTCTGTGCGTGGAAAGTGAGAGGAATATTTTTTGCAGTCTGGTAAAGGACATTATTTGACTGCTGCCGCTTGCTTATATACAAGTACACATATACTATGTACAAAAATACACAGTAACACACATTTCAGCTATGCGTGTGTATTTGCATATTTCTTCCTTTTTTCAAATTCGACCTCAAAAACTAGTTGTTTGCTGTCTAGATGTGCGTCCATGACTGATCGTTGTGCTACTTAAGTATTCAAATCGAATCACAGTTTGTTGGGGAAAATTCTAAATTTCAACGTCAACACACGCGTGTCACTCTCAGTCAGTCGCTCAGTCACTCGCTTATATGGAACATGTTAAACCATTTATGCCCACAAGCGTGGCAAGTAGAAAAAAGCTTAATGATATATGACAAAAGTGTGTATGGAAATAGAACATGTGCTTATAAACACATTAAGGACAACTTTGACAGTCCCGAAATTTCTGGATCGAAAAGTAAAAATTAGGTTTATAGTAATTTTGTGCTTAATTGTATATCTTGCTAGGCTTTAAAGACATTTTTGAGAATCCCGAAATTTCGGGACTTTTCGCAGCCATTTTTCACGTTATACATATGTATCTGTATGGACATTATAAATTATAATATTAAATTTTGGGCACCAATCCCGAAATTTCGGGACTGAAAAAAATTTACAGGAATTTTTGCGGCTAGATACTTACGCAAATATATTGGTGCGCTGTAAGGACATCTTTCAAAATCCCGAAATTTCGGGATTTCAAAATTAACATGACATACCGTTATTTCGAATGTCGTTTGTATATATCGGTGTAGTTGAACATTTATTTTTAACAAATTTTCCAAATCCCGAAATTTCTAGAATATTATCGCTGTTATATTTTTTCAAATCCAATTAGTTTAAAGTTAATTTACATTTTTTTATTAAAAATTAAAATTCGGGAGCGCGAATATTGCAACTGGGTTACAAAAAACAATTTCTAAAAACATGCTAGTTTGTTTGAGCAGTAACACTATCACAGACCGCATGTCCTTGTCTGTGCAAATTCGTTATCAAACGCGCACATAGCGAGCGCTAATGTATGCATAAGTAAATACATGCGCACATATTTATTCCCACGCAATACTAACACTCTTGCATTTCAACGCCACTAAAACAGTGCTTTATTGCATTTTGCTCGCCTTTTTTACTTCAATAAACACACGCACACAAAATAGCTGGGCAGCAACAACTATGTTTATATGTATGCGTGTACACGTGCATATTGCGATTTATTGCTGCCATGTCCTTGAATGTTGCTCGCTTTTGTTGGTTGCTTCAGCTTTGGCTTTGGCTTTGGCTGGGCGTGCTGACTACTAGCAGCACTTGCTTGTTGTTGACGTGTTGCGGTGCATAAAAGTTTGCCTCAACAATGCAACTACAACAACGAAAAAAAGACCCAACTAAATAACACTATATGTATGTACATATATGTATATGTATGATCGTATATAAGCATGTAGTGTGCACTTCAGCGCTTTCATTTACACCCGCACTAACCGGCACTACAGACATGTTTATGTATGTATGTATGCAATTCGCTACCCCTCTTCACCTTCAACGCCATTCTATTGATGCTTGTGGCATTTCGATGCGGCTGCTGTGGCATGTGTTGTTGTGGTCCGCTTCTATGTGGTTGTTACATTGTTAGACATTTGTTGGCCATCATTTCATGCTCGCGTGTGTGTGTATTTGCAGTTTCATTACTCCGGGTAATGTGTCGTTTCTTTGGCACCAATGACACTTATTGAGAGAGCTGGCCAGCCAGCCAACGCTCATTGTCTGCTAGCGGTCGTACTGGGGTGCTGTGTGGGAGACGTAGTATTAAAGTTGCTGCGTGAAGCTTTTTTTTTTTGATTTGAAACATGTTCTTAAAGAATTTAAATTTTTGGACGTGAGACCGCTAGTAAGGATGTAGCGATATTTGTAGCAGAAGAATCTTGTTTTATACTCAGTTTTCACACCTCTAAGTCCATAGACTGCTAAGCTCGTGGTATTCGTCAGTACAGAAGTAAGACCATAAATGCAAAATTCTATTCCTGGGAGTCTCTTCCATTAAATTCTGTTTGCGGAATATAAATTTCTGATGCTGAAACGTTTAGAATGTTGCGAAAGGCCTTCAGTGATAATTGTTTGTCGCGAGCAAGTGTGTTTGATTGGTAGAAATTATTCAAATAGTGTCGAAAACGCCTTGACGACGAACTACGGCCACGACGGCCTTTAACACCAACTGAGGAAGGTGCTTGATAATCGACAATTAACCATCAGAGATCTTGCTGGCATCGTTGGAACATCGAAAGGTGCAGTGAAAACAATTTTAAAAATAATATGAGCCTAAGAAAAGTGCAAGACCGATTGGTTCCTAAATCACTCAATTTGGTCGAAACACAGCGTCACGTTAACGTCTGTGAAACAATGCTTTCCGACTACCAGCATGTCATGAAACGTATTATTACTCGCCCTGAGTACTCGATCTATTCGATTTTCTGCTCATAGATGTCTTCCCATAAAGTTAAAAATTTTTATCAAAGTACGTAATTTTTCTAACAAGATGCTTCCATTTCTTCTCTCTCTGTAAAGGCTTTTCAAAACTCTATTGCCGCAAATGTAGTTAAAAGGCGCAGTCAAGATGAAAAGTAGTTTCGTACAGGTATGTCGGTCAGAAGCGTCGACTAATCCGCTGATATGTGAAATGGTGAGTTCAGACAACAAAGACAATTTTAGCTTCTATGGCCTTCTGAGCAGCGCGATATTCATTTCTTTCCTTCGTAGTCGGAGAACCCACTAACCTCACTTTATAGTTTATAGTTGATTTTCGAAACAAACTTTTCTGAGGATCCAAAGCCATTTTACAAGTACACTTATTGTTCCTGAACAGAACAGAGCATGTTAAACTTGCAACGAAGTTTGTAACGCCCAAAAGGAAACATCAGAGACCACAAAAAGTAACATAAATTATAAGTAAACGTGACGGGCTGGGTCGATACCGTCCGTCCGTTTATCTTTATATGCTATACTGGAATACAAACTGAACGATCGGAACCAAATTCTTGAAGGAAAAACTTTTTCATTTGACAAGATATCTTCTCGTTATTTGTCATGGATTATTGCCTAGAACAATAATGCAATCTGCGAGGAAATTATTCAGATCGAGGCAATATAGCATATAGCGAAAGAAAGTGCTTGTAGGAAAAACTTTGGCATTCGAAAAGGTATTTTCATGCAATTTTGCATGGATTATTGCCTGAAGAAGCCGTGCAATCTCAGAAGAAATTATTCTGATCGGTCCACTATAACATATATCTGCCATACAAACTCATCAATTCGAATCAATTGCTTGCATAGAGAACTTTTTCAATTGGCGAGATATCTTCAAGAAATTCTGCATGGATTATTGCCTAGGACAATGGTGAAACCTTCGAAGAAATGGTTCAGATTGGGCCGATATGACATGGAGCTGCCATACAAATCGAACGATTGGAATTAAGTGCTTGTATAGAAAACTTTTTCAATTGAAGCGATATTTTCACGAAATTGTGTACAGATTATTATCTAAAGACAGTGCAAGTGCTCACAAGAAATGATTCTGATCGGATTACTATAGCATATAGCTGTCATACAAATCGAACGATCGGAACCAAATGCTTGTATGAAAAACTTTTTCATTTGGGGAGATATTTTCACGAAACTTAGTATGAATTATTGTTTTAGACAATAGCACAATCTCCGAATATATTGTTCGTATCGAATCACAATAGCATATATGTAGCTGCCATACAAACTGACCGATCAATGATACTTGTAAGGAATTTTAGTCAATGGCTTGCTACATTTTTATATTTATTATACTCAATATATGCCACAACAATTTCAGCTACTTTATTATTAAGCATTTCATCATGAATGCATTGTGCATTTTTCCGCAACTTTATGACACATTTAATTGACCGGAATTTGTTGTAATTAAATTTATTGAATTAAAACTTCTTCAAAGTGCATTATGCCAGCGTAAAAATTTAATGCAAATTCGAATACATTTAACATACTTTTGTCTGTTTTTTGCTACGCCGTAAATCCATCAATTAAGCGCAATCATTCGTTTTTTTTTTTTGCAAGCTGAGCTGCCATTACTGCTGACTCCATCTAACTATCTGTCTGTATAAATATCCATTCACTTGCAATTGTGCTGTCACAGTCAATAAAGCGCAACGTTGAATGATTTTATGTGCATAATGCACATCCTCTGCAGCCAACAAGACGTGCTGCTTGCATGTATGTGTGTGTGTGTGAAGGATATATGCATATCCTTACTACTGTAACGCCTGCCAGCGTGGAGCTTACACTACTTTTGCCGCTCTGATTATTATATGTGAGCGTGGCTGTGTGCACCGCTGCGCTTTGCTGCTTCCTCCTTCCTCCTTCAGTGCGCATAAATAGCCAAATAATAAAAATTTCGTGCACACTAACCTACTTTATGAGCTTCCGCTGAGTTCGCTTGTCTCGCAGTTTTTGCTTTTCTGTTTGTTCTTTTTTTTTTGTTTTTTCCGTTCACTTTTCTCGGCGCAATGTTGCTATGCGATCTTTGCGTGCATCATTCATCATCATTCGCAATGCCAACAGCAGAGCAGTAGGGCCAAAGCGTACTTTTGTAATCACTAGTATCTATATAAGTGTGTGTGTGTGTGTCGATAGCACCGGATGACCAAGTCACAGCTTAAACGGCAGCTACTTTTACATAGCCGCTTCCCTATATATTTGTATACATACATATTTTATTTATAAGCATGCATTAATATATATAGTTGCTTGTAGTGAAGTCGTGCATGAGCCGAGAAGTCATTGTACTTTTGTGCGCGCAGCAATCATCCTTGTTGCTGGCGATTCTTATGCCACGCTCTACCCGGCTTAATGAACAATTCATGTCAATCGCTAATTACCCTAGCATCCTGACGCTAAAGTAACGGTAGTGGAAGTGTTATATTGTAGCTACACGCTCTGCTCCCTCACTGTCACACCTTCTGCTGCCATCGCACGCGCTCTCTCTCTCTCTCTCTCTCTCTTACATATGCCATTACTGCCTCCTTCTAAAACACAATAGCGTATAAATATGCTGCAATTGCTTCAACCCAAGCTCCGCCAACTTGACTTGCCTACTGTTGTTCCGCTAGCTTGATGTCCGCTTTGCAAGACATAACAATGCCACATTTATTGAGCTTAGCGCAGGGAAAAAACTATCAGCCGTGCGCTGTTGATTTTGATCTAGCCTACTTTTTACGCCAATTTATTCGTGTCCCTCTTAACATCTCATTCTCATGCACTCATTGTGTCTTATCTCGGCTTGAGCATTTAGCTCACAGTATTTCTTTGTTGTTTTTGTACATTGCGCTTGACTTTATCATTTCATTGCTGTTGATTGGTAGCGGCAATTCCTATCCGCTTGAAATAGTTAAGTATTCTGCACGATTTATTACTTTTTTCGTCATTCCTATACATATACATTAAAGTGTGGCCAAATATTAGGGTGGCTCTTAAATGTGTCAAAATTTTTTTTCAAATATTGTCTAAGTATTTACCGAGTACTACTATCCAAGCTATAACCTATGAACTTGAGTGGTGATTTTTGAGAATTAGGGTGTGTCTCACAATGGCCTGAAGTCAATTTTCTTAAAGTAAGATTTTTTTCATATTTGAAATACTAAATAAGCAAAAGCGATAAAATCTCTAATAAACTTCTGTAGACTGAAAAAACGTTCAATAAAAGTCAGGTAACTGACATCTGCTTTGAAGTCACTGAAGTGTCTTACAGCGTTCAGAAGTCAGTTTCCTTTAAGAGGAATCAAAAATTAATATTTTCTTTCATTCGGCGACAAAATAGGCACTACAAAGTACATATATTTTACTAAAATTTTTTCATTCTATAAAGTCTTCAATAAATTTTTAAAAACCACCCTAGTATACTCAAATTTTCAACTCATTTGGACATACAAAATGAACAGGCTTTTCTAGTATAATTGATTGGAAGTTAAAAAAAATATGTAATTAGTTTTTTAGAACCTCCCTAATATATAAAAACATATACATATGTTATACGTACGAATGGAATATATATTTTGATGTTCCTACGAAAAATTTCAAGTACAAATTTTTTAACACTGAAATAATTCTTAATACAATGCTTAATAACCACCCTAATACACCTATTCACACACCTACACAATATTTAATATTTAAGAGTATATATACTCCTCTGCCAGTATCCATACCAGCAATGTTTTCAAGAAGTAAAGCTAAATAAATTTTAAACTAACATTTTAGAACCACCTTAATATGTCTATATATGTATATGCATATCCAGCGGTCTATATATTCAACACCTCCAAGAATATTCTTAAGAATAAAGTTTTCAAAAATGAAGACCTTCCGAGAACACAGACTAAAAACAATTGTAATTTACCTTTTAGAACCACCCTAATGCACCTACATATATACATATCTTAATGTGAATGTACGTATGCTCCACCAGCAGTGTCCTTCAGAACAATGCGAACTAAATTAACTAACACTCCCACATATTTAATTGCTTTACTCGAACAGCCATTTTACTCCTGCACTTCCTGCCATCCTTTGCGCCCTGCTCACATCGCCCCACCCGAGCTCATCATCAATATGCTATTATGCTCGCATAAGAAAATTAAAAAAGACAAAAAGTAGTGCAACAGTGGCAGTGGATATTCGCTTCATTCATTCGCAGCTGTCATGCAATGCCCACAAGCGTAGATAAGTCAATTAGGTTTAGCCTTAATTTGCTTGCATGCGCTATATCTACAAAAAGTTAAAAAAAAAAATTGAAAAAAAGAAATAAAAGAAATTAAAAAGCAGTAACTCGGAGGCACTGCAAGTTCGGCATCAACACAGTGGAAAGTAAAAAAAAAAAGTATTGATTAAGGAAAACTGAGTAATTACAAACCGAAGCGTTACTCAGACTGATAACTAAGCCTTTAAGCAACCCACAAGCGTACAACCAAACATCAAAAAAATATATTTCATCCAACGACAACAGTTTAGCCAAAAGCAGTATCTCCTCCTACGCACTCCCTTGCCACCAGCACACCCATTTTGCGAGTACCCTGTACAGCTTTCACTCACCACCACCACTACAATTTGGTGAATGAGGGCAATTAATAAATACATGAGAACGCATTGTCATGGAAAAGCTTCAGCAAGCAGTCAGAAAAACCTTCATACTTATATGTCTGCAAGTACTTAAGAAAAAGATCTGCGTAGAAAGTGAAGGCTCTCAGAAATTGCTGCTTGCTTCAACGTAAGACTTCAATGCACTAATTAAAGAGTTGTCTGAAGGCGCTATCATTCGATATACGGCAAATTGAATACTAAGCACCTACATACAAAACTGAGAACCTTGATTGGAGAGCTGGAGTAAGTACGGACAATTTAAGAATGAAATGAAATTGATGCTTTAACGGACAATAGTTATTGTACGAATAAGGGAGGGAATACTAAAAGGATAGAATTAGCGGTAATGATTAAATATAATATATTAATTTCATTGTTCTAAGTAAAGCTTATGAAAAGCTTTAAGCTCTAAAAAAGCTCATAATTTATGTGAAAGTGAGATATTTTTCTATTAAATACCTCCAGACCTAAGTGTCTCACCAGATTTTCTACTCATCCCATTGTCTGTACCTTAAGTTGAGTTCTACGTAAAGTTCGTAAAAAGCTTCATTCAAAAGCTCCAAAACAAAAATTAATTTTTAGTTGAAATATCTTCATACTTTTCTCAATATCGGTCAATTTTAACAGTGCATTTTTTAATTCTCTCAAGACTTTGTGCTCTAAGTGAAGCTATAAGTGAAGCTTATATAAAGCTCATAAGATATACGAAATTGAAATATTTTCCTCTTGCCTCTGAGCATAAGTATTTCATTACCAAATTTACTATTTTTCCACGACTTTGCCAACAATTATTAATGAGGTAAAGCTCATAAAAGGCTTTGCTCAAAAGCTCCAATAAAAAAATTCAATTTTATTTGAAATATCCTCATACTTCATAACAACAAAATTTTTCAATTCTCTCAAGACTTTGGTTTAACTGCTCTAAGTTAAGCTTATGAATAGCTTTAAGCTCACAAAAAGCTTAAAGCTAACGAAAAGCTGGTAGGATATGTGAAAATACGATATTTTTCTCTAACCTTTGAGCATAAGTGTTTCGTCACCAGTGTTCACCATCAACACTTTATACAAGTAATGAGGTAAAGCTCATAAAAAGCTTCACTGAAAAGTTCTAATACAAAAATTAATTTTAATGTGAGAAATTTCGTCTTCCATTGAACACAAAGGACACGAAAAATCGTTTTTGGTCAGAAGTCTCTCAAAAAATGGACAAAAAAGCTTATAGTGCTGACGACAGTGTTCTTAAACTTAAGATAATTATTTTAAAAATGATGCTTTCATTCAAAGAAATTTATTTGTTTTATTCAGCAGTAATTCTATCTACACAAGAGTATCTCAAACCTCGCTCACCACATGCCATCCGATAGCTACATCTAATTTATGGTTAAAAAGGTGCCTTAAGGGCATACATACAACGGATTATATGTGTTACACGTATTACCTCTAAGCAGAGCAACTACAAGTCAGCTTAGTTGATGTCCTGAGCAACGCCAAACTCATACGGCTACTGACGACTAGCAACGAGCTTATCAAATTAACGCCTAATTTATGTTCGTGTTGTTGACTACTTTCATGACAGCAACTGCATCAGCCACATACGATTAGGCAGTTACACACGAATAAATGTGGCTATGTACTATCTAGATTTGTGAGTTGCACGAATTGTATTTCATCAGCGGGTGATCACGCATATGCACCTAGCTATTTAGCTATATAACCAATCAAGCAAGCAACCATTCATCCATTCACCGGCCATTTATTCGTGCCGTAAGTTAGCCAGACAGTCTGTCATCCAATTTCAGCCATTTGTATGCCGCCTAATGTGCTTTAGCTTCATTAGTTGGCCAGCAAGGATGGATATCCATGGCTAAAATATATGCTTATACACCATTACGCCGACGCCACGAAGGCTCTACGACTTTAATAGACGATTGCTATTGGCGTTGTTGGCAGTCAATTGTATTTGACATATGTTTCATTTAAGGCGAAGAATAATGGTTTGCAATTTACTTGCGGTACATACATACATATACTAACACAAAATTACAAGGATTTAGTTGTAGCATAGGTGGGTGGTATAATACAAGCAGTGCTCTAAATATGGGTCAATGTGGGATTTAAGTGTTGGCAGTAGTACTTGTAATTGCAGTAAATGGCTGTGGTTGCGAGGTGTAACAATGGAAATGCATTCGTGGCTTAAAACATGTCAACAACAAGGACATTAAATGCACTTTTGAACGATTGAAGGATTTTTGCCACTGATTAATTACAGTTGTGGCTGAAATCGATAAAGGAAATGTGTCGAACAATCAATCAAGTATTGTAAACATACGAAATAAATTGCAACCGAATATCAATGCAATTTTATAATTTAATTGGCGATGTTGTGAGTCGAATAATGGCGTTTGATTGAGTAGTGACAATTAGCGGGAATCAATTCAATTAGGAGCACGTTTAAATAGTTGAAATAACCGAAAAAATGGTTAGTTAATCATGTCCTTTCATACATCCTTTTTCCGAGCTACGTTTAAAAATGCTCAAAACTTACGGAAAGTGTTATCTTTGTAATTTAAAACAATTATATTTTGATTATGAGAGGTAAACACTTTTTACCGTTAGAGCTTTTCCCTCCAGCTTCCCCTTTTTCTAATCCAACTACATTTTACAAGTCAGATCTACTACTTAAGCGCAACAATATTTGCTTTCCTGGAACAAATATGTGGCCTTAAAAATGTCTTGTCATATATCCTTTTTCGTGTTTAGCGTTTCACAAGTTAAATTATGTAACACAACTTAACACTAATATAATATTATACAGGAACATATATTTTGCGTATATATTATTACTTTTAACAATGTCCTGCTATATATCCTTTTTCACCAAACTAAATTTCATGCCAAATTTTACGAAATTTGAATTTTTTAGTTGTCCTAATATCTTTTAGTGATTCAGAACTTACATTACAAATATTTTAATTGACTCTAATTGACAGCAGAAGCCACCAATACCGGTTTATGCAATAAAATAACTGTTGGTTATATTTCATTATAATTTTTAGTGTCCTGTCTTGTATACATATTTATCAGTGAGTCATGTTCCTATCAAGGCATAATCCATATTATATCACGCTTAGAATGGTAGAATTGTTTGCGAATGGTCAGTTAGTTGCATAAGTTCCGATTACGATGTCAGAAGAAAAATTATAATTTATGTTAAGAAGATAAAAATATTTGTTTACTACTGTTTTGATGTACACATATGTATGATTTATATTAGTGTTCTGCTTGAAAACTTTGTGGCAATCAATTATAAACAGTAATATGTTTCAACTTAATTACTAAATAAATAAATTAATCATACGTTTTGTTACATGTTCATGTACATAAAAGCCTTACAGTTGACTCGAAGCTTGCTTATAAGAAAGCGTGTACATAAAGAATGGTAAAATGTTTTATTTATGTAATATGATTATTTGCGCTTGTCTGCCTTTTAACGGACTTTGCATTTTTCAATTTCACTACTTCTTACAGTAAGCAGTTTGCATTGCTACATAGATTACACCAACTTGTTTTCAATTATAACCAATTTTTCAAATGTCCTTCCATATATCCTTCTTCTGCAAGTCAACTTTTATTTAAAAAAAATACATTGCGTACTATTTTCTGAGCAGCAAAAACACTTACCGAACTCGACTTTCATTTCCAAGTCATCTACAAGCCATTTCGTAAATCATTACACACTGCAATATGTATCTACATTTACACTAAACGCATACAAATTTTCACTCATCTGCGGCGAGTTTTGGCAGCATCCTGGCATATATCCTTTTTATTTAACTGACATATTTGTGCAAATAAAAATTTAGAAATCAGTGTGTAGTCAACAAGAGACTTGGCAAGGTCAGCTGGCCTTGAAACTTTTGTTTATGCAGCAAATAAATGCGCATGAATCATTTGACGCTGATAAGCCAAATTATTTGTTTATTAAGCTTTGACCTGCTTGATTTATAAATTTGTTTTGATGACCGTTACGTCGCTAATAAATCACGGTAGCGTACACAAACAAATTTTAGTTAATAACTCGACTTAAGTTTTTGTTATACACTGTGTTATACACTCAACGGTTTGGCAATTATTATCCTTGAACTCGCGCTAACTATTATATTAGTCGGTAGGTGTGTGCGTGTAGTTTATTGCTGCTTAAAGTTTTCGGCTACCGCATGCCACAGCGAACTATCGCTGTGTCTGGTAAATTTTTATGCTTGTGGGGGTGTGTGTAGCAGCTTTATCTGCCAGTATTCTCAACCGTTAATGAGCTGAATTGTTGTCGCATCCATGTATGGCATGTCCTTGTGGGTACTTGCATATAAGTATCTGTGTGTGTGTGCGTGCGACAAGTTCTTTGCAACAAATTTCGCGCTTATCTAATAGGCCATACTTCACAATTTCTCGTTAAAATTATTGCAAAAGTTAATATTAACGACGTTGATGAAAATCACTGTAGCGCGGCGCGGCATGCGTGAATGAGCGAACGAACGTAAAAGTAGTTACTATACAAAGGAGTATATATTACACACACACCGAAAGTGTTGTGAACCTACGAGTGGCTGGCGAAAAGTTTTGTCAAAGTCAGCCGCTACATGCTATGTATACTGAAGTAGGTCCTTACACACACAACAACAAAAGAATATATATCAGTTCCAACGTAAGCTTCAACGAAATAAATTAAAGGCCTAGTCGCCGAAATTGATAGCTGCGCACGAGCATATAAATAATATGAAAAGCAAAATTTAATCATATGTCCTGCACGGCAAGGATATGCAAGCATAATTTAATATGAAAATCAACGCGCATAGAAATTATGAATCAGCGTAATGCAGCAAAGAAATTTATGGAAACAAGCATGCAGGACGAAGTGTGTGTGGTGAAGCGCAAAAATAGCAAGGCAAACCAAAGAATGTTAAGAAACAGCCACGCAGACAATAGCCGTCAGACAATGAGATCTTTGCGTGCGCTTAAAGCACAATATACCAGTCGCCATACGCACAAGGCGTGAGTGCTAACTCGCTGTATCCTTTCATGCAACAACGGCGAACTGCTGCCACAACTGCCTGCACTAAGTTAGCAGCGTTTATAGCGTACACTTGCCACAGCTCAGAGCTAATAAAAAGTGACTTATGCGCCACATAACTGGAAACGGCAACGGCATCTTTCACTTGTTAAGTATCGCCTGCCTGGTAACTTACGGCTGTGAGTGGCGAGTGTGAGTGGCCGCGCCTAAGTGGTTGAGTGCAAAAGTGAGTAAGAGAAGGGCAAAACGAGAAGAAAGGAAAAGAAAGCAACACAAAGCTGAAAAAGTAATAGAAAATTTTAATAATATGCAGCAAACTAAAATAGACAGCCCGAAAGCGGTGTGAGTGGACTGCCGCTCAGCTCTGAGTTGGCCTAATAGAATGTGTAAAGCTGTTAAGCAATATATTGGTAGCTTGGTGTGGCAAGTTGAAGCGGCATAATGCATAAAGTATAAACACATTGCAATCTTGAAAGAATTTAATTGTTGTATATTATCTGCCAAGTGGCTGGTAAAGTAGAGAGGTAATGGATAGCAAGAGTTGATGCGAGGCTTAATGGAAATGCAAGCGCTTTAAGCGCTCAAACTTAAGCGCATATATTAATGAAAATTTTAAAAAATATTTTTTCATTAAAAAGAAAGGCTTAGAACGCATTTCAATACATAAGTAATAGCGTCTGTACGTACTAATAGCAACTGAACTATTATTAAAGCTAACTCCAAACTGGAAGTTTAAAATTTCTTCTTCTTCTTAATTGGCGTAGAAACCGCTTAAGCGATATTTCGTCTTGCCCTCGTTCACTGCCAGACCCATTTTCTGTGCTTCCTTGTCCAGCCTGGAGAAAGCAGAACTAACGGCGCGGGTGTTGAGGCCGATGATATCAATATCATCGGCATACGCCAACAGCTGTACACTCTTATAGAAGATGGTACCTTCTCTATTTAGTTCTGCGGCTCGAACTATTGTCTCCAAAAGCAGGTTGAAAAAGTCGCACGATAGGGAATCGCCTTGTCTGAAACCTCGTTTGGTATCGAACGGCTCGGAGAGGTCCTTCCCGATCCTGACGGAGCTTTTGGTGTTATTCAACGTCAGTTTACACAGCCGTATTAGTTTTGCGGGGATACCAAATTCAGACATCGCGGCATAAAGGCAGCTCCTTTTCGTGCTGTCGAAAGCAGCTTTGAAATCGACGAAGAGGTGGTGTGTGTCGATTCTCCTTTCACGGGTCTTTTCCAAGATTTGGCGCATGATGAATATCTGGTCGGTTGTTGATTAGCCAGGTCTAAAGCCACACTGATAAGGTCCGATCAGTTTGTTGACGGTGGGCTTTAATCTTTCACACAGTACGCTCGATAGAACCTTATATGCGATGTTGAGGAGGCTAATCCCACGGTAGTTGGCGCAGATTGTGGGGTCTCCTTTTTTATGGATTGGGCATAGCACACTTAAATTCCAATCGTTGGGCATGCTTTCGTCCGACCATATTTTACAAAGAAGCTGATGCATGCACCTTATCAGTTCTTCGCCGCCGTGTTTGAATAGCTCGGCCGGCAATCCGTCGGCTCCTGCCGCTTTGTTGTTCTTCAGGCGGGCAATTGCTATTCGAACTTCGTCATGGTCGGGTAATGGAATGTCTGTTCCATCGTCATCGATTGGGGAATCGGGTTCTCCTTCTTCTGGTGTTGTGCGTTCACTGCCATTCAGCAGGCTGGAGAAGTGTTCCCTCCATAATTTAAGTATGCTTTGGGCATCAGTGACTAGATCACCTTTGGGGGTTCTACAGGAATACGCTCCGGTCTTGAAACCTTCCGTAAGCCGCCGCATTTTTTCGTAGAATTTTCGAGCATTACCCCTGTCGGCCAGCTTATCAAGCTCTTCGTACTCACGCATTTCAGCCTCTTTCTTCTTCTGTCTACAAATGCGTCTCGCTTCCCCTCCAGTTTAAAATTTAAGTAGTTTAATTCAGTAGCAACAAAACAAAAAACGCTAACTTCGCCTACACCAAAGCTATAATATCCTTCAGTGCTGCATTTTTATAGTTTAAACTGGTATGAAAATACATTTTCTTGATTTTGATCGGTCAGTTTATTTGGCAACTATATGCAATATTGATACGATTTGAATAGTATATTTGGAGATTGTATTATCAACTAAAAAGGTTTCCCATATGAGGTCTTGAGTTCGATCTTAACAATTTCTTCGGAGGTTATAGCAATGTTTTGAGTAATACTTCATGCCAAATTACGTGAGGATACCTTGTCAAACTAAAATGTTTGCGATACGAGGACTTGAGTTGTATCGTTCAATTTGCATAAGATCTACATATATGCAAAAGTGGTCCGACCTGAACAATTTCTTCGGCCATTGCATAATTTCTTTAAGCAATAAACCATGTCAAATTTCGTGAAGATATTTCGCCAAACAAAAAAGTTTTCCTTACAAGGACTTGATTCCAATCGTTCAGTTTGCATGGCAGCTATGTGCTATAGTGGTGTTTCAGATAATAATCTGGACTGAGTTTCAAGAAGATGTCTCTTAACGTTAAAAACTTTTCCTTACAAGGACTTAATTCCTACCGTTCACTTTGTATGAAGTCAATATAGCATTATTGCTCCGATATTGGCGGTTCACCAAATTAGTAACTTCTTGAATAAAGACGTGTGCACAATTTATGTACTATAACTCACAAAAATGAGTGACTACTTCGCTTATATACAAACACTCAGAAGAAAATGGTTATATCGGCTCAACTCGGTCCACTGATCATTTATGGTATACTATATATGTACATATATTTTATAGGGTCTCCGACATTTCCTTCTAAAGTAGGTATCACAAATATTGTGTTAAACGTAATATACCCAGCACAGGGTATAAATTCCGTCAGCTAAATGTACTATTTAATCAAATTACTTATAAAAAATATTCTATAAGCCTGTTAAGAATTACAATTTTTATAAACAGCGAATGAAATCATTGCATATAACGTGAGTGCATTCACAAATATACAAAATTGCAGCTAAAAAATAACTTTACAAAGCTACGAATATGGTATGTGAAGGCCCTAAAATCGTACTTGTATTAGTGAAATACAAAATTTAGATCCACTCTGATTCTGAGGATTTCAGGACACTTTTTTCGTTTGCTATAAAGTGGAATACAATTGAATTAAGCATCGAGTGCTGAGTTATACGATCTGCTTGTTATTCAAACAAGAAATTTTAATGGCAATTCATTTTCTTTCCTGGCTCTTGAAATTGGAACATAACCTTCGAGTACAACTGAGCTGAGCAACGAAACATGACTGAGTAAATGTAAACAGATTTTATAGAACTAGAAATATATCTGTGTTTACGCAAATAAAGGAGAAGAAAGAGAGATTAGTATATCTAAATTTTCTGTTAATAGGAGTAAATAGTTCTTTTAAGCAACAATTTTCTATAGGTTCATAAACTTGGTGAGAAGAATAATACATAAATAACTTTTGGTCGCAGGAAATATAGGGTTTATACCAAATGCTTTAATCGAAAAGAGTAAGAATTCGCACTGATTCGCCTAAACCGAACTCGGGATAAATGAATGCTTTGATTGTAGTTAAAAGCAAAATTCTAAAATTATCAATTTTTAAAGTTATTCAATATCTGACATTGCGAACTTTGCCTGCTGAAAGTTTACCTTACTTTAATTTTTATAAAGTTTTTTGGGATTAAATTCCGAATTATTGTCTTCTGGGAAACTACTAAGCCTAATGTTTCCTATTTTCCATGTAGAAAAGGTAATTTTCCGAGGTGGAAATATATTATATTTGCTTTTCAAGGTTTGTGTTTTAAGCTTGATCTTCTAATTTTAAGATTTTGTTCTACACTAGTTCAAAAAAGTACGTCATATAACAAATTAGGTTTCTGAGTGCTCGAAAGAACAGTGTTGTCAAGTGATTTCGAAATTACGCAATGGTATTGGGGAATACACTGTATCTCTTCAATAAATTGCTGTAAATATTTTGGCAACCATAATCAGCCCAGACTCGTCATTAGCTAATGACTATTGGTTTTTGATATGTCAAAGAATTCTCTCAACGCTTTTTTTAATTTCGGTTTCTCTGTTAAAGGAAAAAATAAATTTCATAAAACCAGCTCCTTAAATAGTAGAATATAAATTTAGCAAAGAGTATAAATTTACCAAAATAGCATAATTTGTTCGACCACTGGTCAGTGATACTTTGCATAAATTGGCAACTCAAATAATATAGATAATCTTTACCCTTTTTCTTTAACTTCTTCGTTCAATGCAGAAATAAAGCATAACGGCAAGCAGTATAGACTACTCATTAAAGCAAATTTCCAGCAGATATTAGACAAGAAGTCGCGTAAGAAATACAGAAACTGCGCTTAACACAAGAAACTATAGAAAAAGCCTCATTACCAACGGCTGGTCCGCCGAGGCGGTTAAGCAAACACTAAATGAAGAGAAAAAGTCTGCATCTAATACGTGTGACGATAAGAAAGCGCAGATGTGCGAACAAAAAGACAATCAAGAAAATCTGTGACCAAGCAATCAAGTAGAGGCACGGCATGAGAAGCCAATGTCCTTAACCGACATACCAATATGTATTTGATGTGACACACTAAGCAAGACGATCAAAGACCTAGAAGTTGCAAATACTAACTTTGTGTGTGGCAGGTTTTGTTTGCTTACGAAAGTGAATGTGTGTGCATTTAATTTGCGTCTATGGCGTGATGATGATAATATGCCAAGATGCCGTCGACTTTTGCTGCACAGCTGCTAATTGTAATTAACACCTCATTTGTGTGCGACCAAAGCAACAAAACAGCGCAACCAAAGAACAAACAAAGTAACGAAACAAACGCGTAAAATGGAAGAGAACAAGAACTAAGATGGCGTAACAGCAGACAGTTTTAGCCGCAACGAATCAACTAGCAATAAACAATAGGTAAACAAAAGTTGAACTGCACTATAAAAGTTGCAGAAAAAAAAAAACAAGAACACAGCAGAAGTAGTAATGTTGAAATGATAGTTGCTTTGCGCACTTTTTTGCACACTTGCCGCGTCATCTGCAATCTGCCACATTCCGCTACAATGGCAGTAGCATTGCCAACAAATTAGCGTTGCTAATTGCAATTATTGAAGGTAGAAGGAAAAAAGGATATATGGCAGGATATGCGTAAAATGTGCGCTAGGTGAACAAAAACCATTGCAAAATTTACTATACAAGAGGTATTTTACGGCGCATTGTAACAGTGTGGCAAATGTCGATTATCACTTCGTTTGTCGACTTAAGGAAAAATAACGAAAATTGAAATTTAACGGAAAAGTCTCATATTAAAGCGTATTTAATGTGGATTTAACAGCAAAGGAATTCGAAAAGTCGTCTAACATGCGTTTAAAATAAGCTAATATGAGAAGTATGAAGTGAGAAAGGTGAAGTCCGCACTACACGCTACCCATCAGGCGGCCATGTAGTGTGTAAGGCCATCCCGCATAGCAGAGCACGCAATAGCAGCAAAAAAGCGGACTACATGCAGTGCGGAATGAATGTCACTATGCTGCCATTATTGACACATCAAAGTCAATCAATAGTGAAAAATTGTGCAAACACATAATTTATGAGCCTGCATGCATGGAAAATGGCAGAAAATAGAAATTGTAGCAAAAGTGCATAAAAGCCAACAAAAGAATGTAGTCAATCCATGGACTAGAGTAGCCCTGTTAGTCTCGTGCTGGTTTTTCCGCTTTGTTCGTCTAACACAGCGTGTGCGTTAACGGCTTGCAGTTTAGCAAGTTAGCACAGGCTACTACTCACAATCGTATAGCTAACAAATATGCGATAGCCTTTAAGGCATGATGTGTAAAAAATCACGAAAATTCATTAGAATGTTAGAAACTACCGTATGGACAATACAAACGTTAGATTATGGTACAAAACGACGTATTGCCTGCGGTGCTACGTATACTTGGACTCGTGTCCAAAAGTGTCCAGCAACTGCAGAATAAAAAGTGCAGTGAGTCACTTGAGCGAAATATTACATAACAAGAAATGACAACAACTATAAAGCATTGTTTATTACTAAGTGTATGATATATGTCCGACAAACTGAGTTTTAATCCGCAATATACCCTACATAAGTCGCGTAAATTGAAAATTCGAAATTAAATGTTATGAAATTCAAGAATTCAGTTAATAAAACACAAAAAATCCATTTTTTCAAAAAAAGGATATATGGCAGGACAAGCTTAATTTCAGTTGTTCAAGTTCAATTTCCCGTTTTTTCTAATACTAAGATATAATGTCATGTTGTTGTCTATCACAAAGCAAAATAAGTCATGAAACAATAAAACCAAGCGCATACGAGCATAAAAATTTACAAATAAACCATTTTGTCAACGCTTAGCTGCGAAATACACTTTTGGTAAAAAAGGATATATGGCAGGACATGCCTGAATTGGTTTACGTCTTCGAACAAGTTTGATAAAAAGCTTACTACTACATAAGCATTTGTCTTTGTATGTTGTACTGTACAAATTTGTTATTCTTTTTAAGCAAAATTCGATTTTGATAATAAAATGTTTTTATAACAAAAATTCAAATGAATTTTATTTTCAAAGTAGGGTATAAAATAAAGCCATCAAAGCATTTCTCACTTGACGCGCTTCGTGTTATGGTCCATATATGAACATGCAACATCACAATCAACGGTATAAGTCCTTAGGCAACTGACTTAAAATGTCAAAATTGCAATATGCACAGCGAGTAAAAAATGAAGCATAGCAGTCAAACAAGAACTCAAGGCAAAGTCCACTAAAGCTGCAATTACTACAAAAGCTGAATGAACGCCTGCCTATGCATATGTTAACTTAGGTTAAGGTAGCCAGCTTTTTATGTGTATAAGACTTTCAAACGCCTACGCCCACTCTCAACTCATTCCAACATACATACATACATATGTACGGAGGCTCAACTGGCGCATTGTGACAGTTACAATTTGGGGCGCCAGTTGACAAATTTCAATGGCAATGGCAGACTTGGCAATTTACAAGCCACTAAGGGCTGAGGTCGCTATACTCACCACACAGATTTGAGATGAGTTGAGTGTGAGAGGAAGCGCATATATGCTTGAGGGGAGAGTGAGAGAATTGACACAGTTTACAGGAGAGCACAAATCATGACGACTAAACAGCTGAGTGTAGAAATACAGGGAAATTTTATGCGCAAGAAAATATAGAAATGAGAATGTTGTGAATATAGAGAATTATGAGAGAGAGTCATGACTGAGATACCGTGGATTATGGGAGAGATAGAAAACTGAGAAGCAAGAAAAGTGAGAGAACTCTATTATTGATGCTGTGTGAACTCAAACTGACAGAGAAGGCGAAATGGTGTAATGCTCTATGGGAATACTAAACTGAATACTTGTATAGAAGAGGGCATAAGTAAATATTGGTGGAAAAATATAAGATTTTTTACTCAAACTATAGAGATCTTACTTCTAATTCTCAACCAATTTATAGTGAAGCAAAGAACGTAAATTTAAACCGTTTTCTTAATTTGACCGGGTCGAAAAGTCAGTCATTGCAGGCAAAAAATTAGCTCTCAAAAATGGTACAAAAACATGCTCTACTCTCCTTTTCACAAATAATAGAGCGCGTGACTCTTTATAGCAAACGTAGTGTATAAGAGAGTCCCCATGCTCGTCATTCAATTTTTGTGCATGCTGCATTCTTGTTCATTTGGGTGCCTTAAACCGTGACACTGTAGGCGACAGTAGTACGCTATAACACCTACACAGCACCGAAAGGTTAGACGGCACGTTTTCTGTGAACTTTTTTGCAAGAAAATCTGAGTTTGACCATTTACGCCAAGCAGGTCATCATCATAAGCAAGCAATTTGGCTAGTGTTTTGAGTCATAATAAAATTCTGTTTTCACATTTGCATAACAATGTGTCTCGACTACACATACATACATACATACATACACTCAAGGGGGTCATTGAAATTTAAATTCGATAATCACTTTTGCTTTTGCTGCTTCTGTTTACTGTATTATGTTGAAGTTCAATGATTGTTTGGTTAAAGTGTTTTCGTGGTTAGAGCAAACCACTGTTTAGATTAAAGCTGGAAAAATTCTTGGGTTATGTATTTAAGGCCGTTTCGTGTGTACTTTAGCAGTGCTGGTATGACAAGTGGTAGTTATAGCTTTATAGATATGCAATAACAAAATTTTGTAAAAAAGGATATATAGCAGGATGTGCGTAAAGTTGGATGTATAAAAAAAAAAGTTTACAAAAAGTGAAGTATTATTTTAGGGTCGTGTTGTGATTTGCTGTAGAGCACGCAAAGGGTATATTTTTTGATAAATAAGTTGGTAGAAAATTTTTTTTTTGAAAATTTATTTTTATAGCTTCTTTAGTTAAATTTAGATTTTTGCGAAAAAAGGATATTAGGAAGGACATGCTTTACTTTGTTTATTTAAGAAAATTTAAGTGATTTTAGGAAATATTAAAGTAATTTACTCCTAGTGTCTTACCCCAAAGACATGACAGTTTATTAATAGTGCAATATATACGTTAAAACAGATTTAGTCGAGAATTTATTTCACAAAAATTAAGAAAAAAATTTATTTTCAAGAAAGATATTTCAATTAATATTTAAAAGCTTTATAATCAACGTTAAAAAACGAAAAGGGATATAGCTTAATAACGGTTAAAAGTAGCACTAAAGCAAACATCCAAAATTTCAAAAATATGTTCGCACTACAGTTTTGCAAAGAAAATAACATTTTTAACATAAAGGATATGTGACAGGACATGCGTAAAATGCATCAAATCTTTAAAAGCATATGCTGAAAAATTAACTACGCCGCTTTTATGTGTTGTGTTATGTCGCAATATGGAAATTTATTATTCCTTTTCAGTGAAAGTGTCTTTTTACAGGTATATGCATGGAGTATGAAACTTTTTCATGACACAAAATTTCAGCAATGTACTCGCGCACATTTTTATTACAGCAAGTCGTGAAATTGGCTTAACATGCATACATATGTTGTAGAAGTTGTTGCAAGCAAAATTAAAAAAAAAATGGATGAGAGCATCATGAGTTAACTCACATGCACCTTAAATGCAATAAAGTACTATGTGCATATGAGAGTAGCTGCCGTGCCACTTGCTGTGCTAGTTAAAATTCCTGCCGGATATGTCAGGCCAACCGTGCGCCAACACAAACCAGCTTGTTGACGTTCCTGTTGCGGGATTTTTTTCTTTTTTCCTCATTTTCCTGCTCATTTGTATTTATTTTTTTGCTGCTTTACGCTGTGCTTACTACTATTTGATTATTTGCAACTTTTTGCTTTTCGAGCGTCTACGCCACTTTGCTATGCTGTTAGTCTGCTATTTTGTTGAGCTCGTTACTTTTCTTGCATTTTATTCTTACATTTCGGGTTTGCTGCCGCTTACAGTTTTTTATATGCATACGTACTACATGCTGGCGTAAATATTTTTTTGCTTTTCACGTTTTCGTCCTGTTTGTTTTTATTTCCCTTCCTTGCTTTTTATGGTTTTTCTCGCTACTTCTACTGCCAGTTTACGAGTTGCTTCCGGTCGTCCTAGTTACGAAAATCCGCAAATACGTTTCAACTGTGTGTTAAAGTAGATGCGACTGTGCATAGGTGTGTGTGTATTTGTTAGTCATACATGAACCTTTGCATTGATGTAAGCCATGCGGCAGCTTTCTGTGTAAATATACTTTTCGTGGCCAGCGAATTCCACCAAAGCTGCCGGTAAAAGGTATACTCAGTTTATATGTACATATGTATGTATATATATGTAATTATGTGTGCATAAGTGGCGACGTTTCTTTGTGTGCGTTTATTATTACTATTTTTCCTGGATAATAAGCGCTCACGAGCGGCTAGTTGCCCACATATGCCCTGCCACAGCGGCTCTTGCTTTGTCGTTTGTATAAAAAGGTTAAAAACAATCTTTTTTGCTGAAAATAAATTGCTCAGCTAACTAAGTGCGTCTGAAGGAAATCTTAAAAGAAAACTAGAATTGGTTGTGCTGCGAATTGAGTGCGAGGTCCATTTCTGTTCGTGCATATGTTTAATATTTAGGAATATAAATTCTCAAAGTAGAGACAAGGAGCCCACAAAATTCATGATTTTATACAGTATCTATTAAAAAAATTTGATTAAATACTTTAGAATTTAAATATTAGTCGATGCGGGAAACTTTAACTATATCAATACTTAAGATAATTTAGAATTTCCAGTAAGACCCTTGCAAGGTTAGAACCAAACACATTCTGAAGTTTATACTCAGGTTTGAAGACATCAACTCGACCTAGATTTTTCAGCACTATGTTTTGAACACAATTTCTTACGAACTTAAAAAAGTGGTTATAGAAATCGGCAAGTGTATAGCTAGTCACTAAAAACAACCTTCTAAAAATCCCTTAGCTTCCTCTTGCCACATAATTTATCATAAATAGGTTATTTAGCCACTCAAATAGGTTTGAATTCTTCACATATTACATACAATAGTGTTTAAAAAATATGAAATACTATATAAGTATATTTCCAAAGATATTTCCAGATAAATTCGATACATTACTGGATATGGGAACCTTCCTGTAGTAATTTTATACAAATGGTAGCCGAATTCGATTATACCATTTCATTTGATTTATACCAGTTGTTTGTTCGATTCACGGCCTCAAGTTGGAAATTTTCCTGTGGTTTTAATATACCACATATTATATCCTAATTCGATTATACTAGTTCATTTGCTTTATACCAGTTGTTTTTTCGATTCGCGGCTTTAAGTTGTACTACCACAAGCTTGAAAAACAACCACAGAATTTAATATCTTACAAGTATTTCTTGTCTGAGATGCTATCTCAAGTGTTGAAGGCGTATTTTGATATACAAGTACTTATACATAACATAGGTTTCGGATTAGGATATCTAAAAAACAGTCCTCTGTGTCAACAATTATAAATGATAATTAAATATCCAATTGCAATGACTGTTAGGACTTGGGATGTCTGATGGCTGCAATAGCAAAGAACTTGGCAAAAAGGAGATGAAATGGTTTAAGTATTATGATTACGACTTAAGCCATCAAAACTTTCAACTTCCAGCTATTACAGAAATAACAAAAAACAGCTAGCGCTTTTTATACTAAACTTCAAAGACAAATATGAAAGTATTTTTTTTTTCTTAAAATATATCTGTCCGAACCTTGCTGAAGAGGCGAACTCCCTCAGCCCTTACACATCAGAACACTAAGTCAAGGAATAGTGCTGGTCAGAATTTTTGACATGCAGAAACATTTGAAGCGATTTAGGTATCTACACCAGTCGTATACAGAAGGAGAAGGCTACTCTTAGTGGTTCAAAAAACTTACGCTGAAAGCCCGGTACGATTAAAGTCTGGTCAGAATTTCTTTAAAAAAAATAATACAACGATTTACGATATTTTAAGCAAATAATAAACGAACTTTGAGTTTGCTGAAAATAATATGCTTACTATGTGTTGTGGCAAATAATAAGAAGAGAGGACTCGAACTTCGAACTCCATTGAACTTCAAAGCGCGTACAGCAGACTGTCCCCAACCAGAATTAGTTTGGAGAGTTCTAGCTGTAACAAATGTAGACACAAAGCAGGAGAGTCACGCAAAAATATATGACAAATATGTATTTGCGCTTGTAATTTGGTGTCAAGTTCAAAGCTTTAAATTTTTGCTGACGCCGCACTTAAATTTAATGTTGCGAAAATATTTTCCATTGCCTAAGCAAAAAAAAATATTTTTCTTGCGAAGAAAATTAACAGCAGAGCGCTACAAACAAGCATTTGTATATATGTATATAGAAAATACTTGTATAAAAGCCTTCATGAGGCTGAGTATGCGCCGCTTTTTTCTTTCGCCAAGTAATAAAATTAAATATGAAACAATTTGCAGCAAATGTGAGTATTCGCGTTGTGAAAGAAGGACGAAAAAACTTCGAAAAAAATTGAAATAGTGGGAGTAGGATGAGTAGCAATGAAAACGAATACGGCGAAGCTGACAGCTTAACCTCATAGACGATGGCAAGAGCAACTCTTATAAACATGTATACAAATATCAGAATATAAAAAGCTATGTATTTGAGTATACATATATGTACTGTATATTGAATATATTGTCACCTAAAATGCAAAATAACGTAACATCACTTTTCATAAGTTTACAGGCGATGGAAAAACGATATAATAGAAACTATTATTATTAAAACAAAATTTGAGTGTTGGTTATAAAATGGTTATGTAGTGGTTATATATTGGTTATATATTAGTTACATATTGGTTATCATACACACATTCGCATTGAAAAAATGAAAGTTTAAGTTATAAACTGGTTATCTATCGGTTACATATTAGTTATAACCAATACATACATATCTAATATATGTATATATCATATACTCATATTGAACCAAAATTAAAGTTTTCGTTATAAAATGGTTATATATTGGTTATTATATCTGAAAACGATTTTCAAGTTTTTTTATTGATGGTACGTTGTTTTGCATTTTAGGTGACGATATGTTCATTAGGGTGTGTCAAAAGAGAGGAATATATTTTTTCGTTTGGTACTCTCAAAAATATGTAAGAACCAATTTTTCAGCGTACACTAATATTCATATATAGTCCTGTTGACTCATAAAATTGCGCACATGCACCAATGTGTGCCCATTTGACGTTGTTGTTGGAGCATTAAAGATATAGCAAGCAAGTTAAAAGTCGCTACCAGCGCTTGTTTCAAGATTTTTTTCACTTTTTCGTTGTATTTGCATGCATTATCGGCACCAACACCCGCAGCTGCGCCAGTTGTTTGTTGCCAAATTTGTTGTTGTTAAAGGGCAACAGTTTTTTTTTTTTTGCTGAAGTAATAAAAAATCATACGCACACACATGCCCGAGCACGCCCAACAAATTTTCGAAGTGAAAATATGCGCTTAACTTTAATAACCGCGCATTTATGCATACACTTGCCACAACGCAGGATAAGTACACGCAGATACAAATACACGTAGGTACATTGTGTATGTGGCGCAATGTGCCGACACCTTCAAGGCCAACACCAAGCCAACAACATCTCAACCACAAGCTGTAGCGGCGAAACTGTCGCTACCTGTGCTTTTGGCACCCACAGGCAGCTGGCAGGCAGGCGGCAACGTGATTTCATTTGTGACACATTTCATGCAAAGCACACACACGCCATTTACATATGCGCAAATGTAGCGCCGCTGCTATTTTTGTGCTGCGTTGTCAACACTCTTACTACTAATAGATTTCTAGGTGTATTCCGAGCCAGCGCTGATCCCGCCGCGCTACAAGTGAAATACTTTGCCATTAAATTTAATGTGCGCGCATTAAGAATTCTGCAAAAAGTTTCCGCCGCACAAACTGCTAAAAAGCAAAAGCTTTAACTTGCTGGAATTTTAAATTTGCCTAAAAATAGCAGGCCATGCATGCGCTGCTCTCCTTGCCACACTTTAAACTTTTTTCGACACACACACTTTTTTCTAACAACCACTCGGCGCAACTTTATCGCTTGCCGCACATTCGCTCGGCTGCCCATCTTAATAATGTTTACACTGGCGCTGCTTGAGCGTTTGCCGCGCCGAGCGCTATACTTTTGTCCGCATAACTCTGTTCTACTTGCACCGCCTTCAGCTGTCCCACAATGCCTTATCGTATAGTTCCACAATTGGTATTTACATTGTTAGCGCTCACCCTCTTTTGGCCGGCCGTCCAAAAGTCCATATTCATTTATTACAAAGTTTAATGCACTTTTTTCTTAAGTTTTGCGGGTAAAAAGTTTTCCGGCTACCTTTTAGCGGCCATCAAGTATATTTGCGGCGAAAATTTTTTCCAAGATATAAATGATGTTATGCTATTTTGTTATTCTATTTGGAGTGGAAAACCCAAATAATAAAAAAAGGCTAAAGTGAATAGTGCATTTAAAGGTCAGGGTTGCATTGGCTAAGAAATCCTGATGATATAATACACTTTCTGGCGTGAAGTCTATGGACATAAATGAAGAACTTACGTTAACTTCGTTGCTTTTGTAATGGCAGAAAAACAAAACAAGTACAGAGGGACCTTCAAAATGTTAAAGCTTGGCGAGTTACTAATAAAGCTTGAAGCTTTCTCCAGGGAGAAACTCAAAGAACTCGGTGAAATAATGCTTTCTGTATCAGCTTTCGATCCGGCAAACCTTCGAAAGTAGCGAATTGAGTAACGAATACTATTGCCTCAAAAAAAAGTAGTCAGCAAACTATTACATATAATAAATTCAAGTAGAGAACACCTGTAGATGATTAGTTCGTAACTAGTTATAAATAAACTCTATATGCAGTATGAACACAAATAACTCATATGCTTACGTGATCTATCTCTGAATCAATCATCATCATCGAGAGTGGCGAATCGAACAAGGAACTGGTATAAGTAGTAAGTAGTCGTCAAATTGCATATGGTTTCAAAGAGAGAGCACCTTTAGTTTATTAGTCCGAAGGTAGTCATAAGGAAGCCAAACTTTGCCTTCACTATCTCAATTAGAAAACCTTACCCATAGAACACTCATTTTACTACCCACATCTTTTTCTCACATCACAGAGAGGATCGAATCGAACACTGAACTGGTATAAATATTAAGCAGCGGTAAAATAGTTATAATAGTCCGCAGATAGTTATAAGCAAGCCAAACCTTAACAGGACTATCTCCAGCAAGAAGAAGACTAGCTTAGTGCACTCATTCTTTCTATCATATCTATAATAAAATCATTAAGAGTAGCGAATCGAACACACAACTGGTATAAAGACGCAGTACTCAGTGTATGTCTAATATTTGCTTGGATGACCGAAAAATGCTGTTGTTAAAAATAGCTGAATGTCTGAAGATAGCAGGGAACCACTTTAGACATTTTGCACATGAATTTTTCGTTATGGGAAAACTCCACAAAATCTGAGTGCGTTTTTAGCTGAACACGATATCAATACAGTAAGGACATTCTGAAATATCAAACTGAGGAGAGCATATTCTGTATAAAAGAACCTAAACCTTTTCTTTCCAAACCAATTAGCTAGCTCTTAAATGTCTACCTACAATCTACATCACTGTTACTTTTCTCATATTTGCACAAATTGCCAAGAAGTTTGAATTAAATTTCGTTAAACAAATTGACAACATAAAATTTCATCTGATATCATTTGCATGCAATTTACTAATAATAGCTATGCAAATAGTGTGGAGCGCGTAGTTCATTCAACCCAGTTCACAGGAATCAAGATAGGGAGCTGTGATAAAAACAATAGCAGAAAGTGTAGGACAAAATGAAGTGGAAGCAAAAATAAAAAGAATTATGGAATTTCTTTCCACAAAATATCAACATATACAAACACACGAAATGTATGAAAGTTCAAAATATTTATACAGTCAATTTAAAATCTATTGCAGTGGTTGTTATTCTAAAGAAAAGTACTTGATATGCTGAATAAAACTGCTGAATATAAAAAAATAGCAGAAATTAAAAAGGGCTTTTAGTGAAAGCATTGGCTTTAAAAGCGATAAAAGCGAAGTCAAGTAGAAATCTACTAAAATATAATACCTTTTGTGTTGATTTAAATGTTTTATTTCCATATTTATTTGGTTTTAAATTTCCAAATTGTTTTTCAAGTGAAATTAGCTGTGGAATTTTTTATTAATTGTTTGCTAATTGCTTATGAATCGACCGCTCGACCGCTTTAAATTGTTCACACATTCATATATCATCATTTACATATTCAGATAAGATTGCATATGTATATGAGAAGTTTATTTCGTTTTAATGCCAGCATTCTCGTATCTGATGACAGCTGAGTTTGCGAATATGTTTAAAACTTCTTTCACTACCAAATAAGGATAAACTTATGATTCATAAATAATATGTGGAACTAGGGTAAGCACAAGCTTACAAATGCGCAGACATAGTTAGGTGGAGAAACCCGTTCGGAAAGCTTTTGATTGAAAATGTTATATACATATAAATTAGTGCGCTAAGTGAAGCTTTCATATGTCTACGAAAGCTTTTGTAGGTTAAGAACAATAAATATTTTGTACAAACATAAATTCACTCTCTTCACATTTTCTCTACTCGATAAGCTAAGAGAACCTTTGAAAACTTTTGTGGGTTAAAAACATAAATTTTGGAAAGCTTTCATGGGTTAAAAATAATAAATATTTAATAGATATATAAATTCGGTTCCTTTACATTTTTACGCCCTCATAAGTTATATGAAGTTTTCATAAAACTTCAAAAACTTTTGTGGATTAAAAACAATAAACATTTTATATGAACATAAATTCACTCTCTTAGCATGCTTCATAAGCTTAGTGAAGCTTTCATAAACCTACGAGACCTTTTGTGGATTAACTATAATAAAAAGGTTACAAAAATATAAATTTGCTCTACTCATATTTTCAATGCTTCTTAAGCTAAATAAAGCTTTCATAAGCGTACGAAAGCTTTTGTGGGTTAAAAATAATAAATGTCTTTTTTTTTTAATTACAAGTAAAAAAAAAATTAATTCGTTCTCTTCGCCTTCTCACTGCTTCATAATCTAAGTGAAGCTTTCACTCATATTTGACTTCTTTATAAACTAAGTAAAGCCTTTTTAAACTTTAAATTATATCAAAATTTTGTGGATATTCTTGGGCCTTTCGCTTCAGGGGTTCTTTAGAGGCTTCAAAAAATCGATATTTTTGATGATTTTTTTGGGAGGGAAATAAATAAGTGATTAAAGCAAAATTTGAAGGGTTTATAGTTATATATTTAAACATCATTTGCAAATTTTGTGGATACGAAATCTTTTATATTCTGCCTTTGGGAATCATTTGCCCGATGCATCTCGCATGTGCATTTTTCGGACGGCGGGCAGGATACAGGTCGCAATTTCTATCGGAAACAAAATTCAAAAAGATTCATATTTTTTAATAATTTATCTTCTAGTTAAACTAAAATAATTCCGAAAAAAGGTTTGAAATTTTAGAAAATTTTTAAAAATTGAAAAAAGTGGTTTTTGACCAAAAAAATTTACTTTATGTTGTTTAGAAATATGTTCAAACTTGACTTTTCTTAGTTTTTTTAGTTTAAATAGAAGATAATTTAATGCCAAAGATAATACATTTTTCCCCAATTCCATGCGACGTTTAGTTTTTTTTTCTATCCTGCCCGCCAATTAAGAAAATCGTAAACTATGAAAAACCGAGAAATCGAGCGTCAAAGTTTTCGCTTTCTGCCCAATCGCTCATATATCTGCTAGACGTTCGGTCACTATTTTTCTTCTAGCTCTGAAAATATTTCAAATTCCCATCTAAACTTTAAAAGTAGTATATCTACCAGCAATATGGTCATACCCTAACGTCTGAGGTTAAGCATATGCATCAGATAACCCACAACAAACAGTAGCACATACCATATATCACTTTAACAAATGCAAACTGCATGACTCAGTAGTAGTACTAGTATTATGTATACATTTTTGCATTTCATTCTAATTTTGTGTACACTCTTGTCACATCTAAGATTTTAAACCAAATAAGAAAAGGGATTAAAACATAAAACAGAATGTTAAATTATGAGATAATAAATTTCGGAAATTCTACTTTCACTGCAACCGCATGTTGGAGGTGTCACGCTGGGATAAGGGTTTGTATGCGGGAGGCAAAAGAGAGATGATAAATTCTAGTTTGCAAATAGTTATGTGGACAGACTTAGGTACAAGTATATATAATGGCATATAAATTTATGTGTGGATATAAGTGTGCAATATTTCTACACCTGTACAAACATATGTATGTATATGTCATATCTCTGCTTCAAGTATCTTATACTTTTCGGTATAAATTCAAGTGCAAGCGTGTGTGTCCTTATTTGTGCATAGATTAGTTTGTTGTCAAGCGCAATTATTCAACACGAACTTGAAAATTATGGTACACATATTAAACTTGCGATTAGCACCCACAGGCATTAAGTCTCAAGCAAATTTGTAAAACATTTGTGTGTGTGTATGTAGCTATAAGACACTGTAGTCAAATGCAAATTTGTAGTTTCAATTTGTGGATATATCTGTGTTATGGAAAAAAAGCTTTGAGGAAAATCGCAAAAAATTAAAGTGAATATAAATGAAAGCGAATTTTGGCAGGGATTAAGTATATTGGCCAGTTTCAGGCGATTTTTTCAAGCAAAATAAAGCAGCTTGGTGAAAACGAAGAATTGAACGTTGAAAATAGTTCTCACTGACCAATTACTATACGAGTGTTGGCAGATAAGGCAGTAGACCAGCAACGCCATATAGCGATATTTCTTGAAGCTGTAAGGAGTAGCCTACAGAGCATCTTCTCTGCTAAGATCAGACACTTTACAGGAAAATGATTACAACTATCTATGCAGATTATCTTGACATCTTGAAGGTTGCACAGATAGAAGTTTTCGATAAACTTCATCAGAAGCAAGAGGTAGTTCAGATTTGAGGCAATGGAGTGGTATTTTTTTCAGGCTGAAATGGTTATATTTTCTTCAAAATATAATTTGAAGAGAAATGCTTTGTTTCTTTTCGAAGTCACCCAAAGTCTCTTCTTTTTCTCTCATAACAATTTCTTCACACATGCGTTCTCCAATAAACATATTTAACTTGCGACTGTTATATTGCAACATTTGACTTTGTCACCAAGGATAATATGTAGCTTAAATTTGACTTTATTTATGAAGACATATGTCAAGATATCTATCTACCTAAAAGTATTTATATGTATGTATATATGCGCATGGAAATGTGAATGTGTATGGGTATGCAAATTGCAATAAAAAATGCTAAATGTACGCAAACAACCGCAAAATTGCGCTAAATCCAATTGCGTGACTTAAATGTACATAAATAAATATGAATATGTGTATACATATACATACATACAATATGATACATTTATTAATTTTTTTAGGTAGTCGTTCATTTACTTTTGAGGGGTATACAAAGAAATAAATAATATTTTGCATAAGAGACAACCATTAAATGCATATTAAAATGGAAACGGAAATGATGCATGGTAGACACATAAAATCGTCAACGACTGTATATGTGTAGACATATTAGGGTGAGCCAAAAAAAAGAACAATATTATTTGTAAAAGTTTTTTTGAATATGTATACAGAGAAAAATATATCCCTGCAAGGTGGCAGTTTTAGCTGATCTTAATAAATATAAATATAATTTTTGAACTGTTTAGAAATCAACTTTTTGCATTGCGGTTCCGCAAGAACCTTAAATTGATTAAAAGATTACCTTCAGGGGAATTTCTGTGGAATATAAAATATCCCATAAAATTTCCCTCAAGGGAATTTTTGCTATTTTATCAAAAATATTATTTAAAAGCCTTAAAAAATTCTACTTAATATTTTCTTCAAAGAATATAAAATTTCCCTGAGGGATTTTTTTTTTGTAATTAAAAAAATATATATTAATTAAGAACTTTAAAAAATTCTACTTAATCTTTTACTCCTATAGCTGATTTTATTGGAAATGTTAGAAGCTTTTAGCAAATGATACAGTTTTGGATTAGTTTTGGACTAGTTTTGATCTAGTTTCACAACAAAAAAATTTATTAAAAACTGCTAGTAATATATTAAACCGAGCTAAGCTCCAGTACATTAAACCTTAACTGGTTCTGAGTGGGTTAAAAACCAGTTTCAAATGGACCAGTCTGGAACTAGTTTCGCGTACTTTATTTGTAGATATCTAACATTTTTGCTTTGATTTTTGGAACATCGTTTTGAATACATATTTTTATTATTATATTTTATTTAGTAAAAAGTTATAGTTTTCACAATCACCTAAATTTCCTACTGGAGCTCTACTACCACCAGCATACGCCTGCTTATAAATTTTAAAGCAACAAGCGTAGAAAAACCTTAACCATAGTTGCATTTAAATGCGCATGCAGAAGTACATACATACATATTTAAAGACAAGTATTACAAATGTAAAACAAATATCTATGCACGCATACAACAACAAAACCGCATAGATGTACGCCCTAACGACCTGTTGCCCCACTCACTGACACACACACATACAGATGCGCATAAATTAAAATTATTTTACTTATGCACATAACAGTTATAGCGGTGCGTGCACCCACATACACATGCATACATGCCTTTTTTTGCATTCGTATGTGTGTGTGTGATGTATTAAAGGTGCCATGCAGCAGCGCAGCTTGCCTAGTTACATATGTAGTTAGCTTGTAAACTTGTGCTAAACGCTCGCAAGCTTTTTGTAGGTGGTGGCCACATTCATTATTGTTATTATTTTTTGCTTTTTTTCTTTTTGTGTGTTTTTTTTTTGTTTGTGTACGCTTTAGAAATTTTCTCAGCAGCTAGCGCATGTACCTTCGCCGACAGCCACGCGTTTGTATATTTATATGTACTTCTGTGTATATTTGTATATCCATTTAAATTGTATTGCATATGCTACACTCATAATTCTCAGCTGCGCTCTCTTTTTTCACGCTCTTCCGCTTTCTGCTGCTGCAATCACTCTTAGCTGCAGCCGCGCTCCCCCGCCCAAGCACGTTATTGCCGGCGCGCTGTTATAAATATTCGTAACTGTGGCAAAATAAATTTTACTTTTAAAATTTATACGCTTCCCTTTATATGTACACACACACACACACCCATGCACGCACTTACACTTGCACACTTGTACTGAAAAAGCCGGCATACCGGCATTTGCATTGCCAGCAAAAAAGTTGGCTTGCAATTCAAATTGTAACACAAAGTACTTACAACGGTAAGTCACTGCCAGGCAGCTGCCACAATCACACGCGCGTACAACAAGCGCGCACACCCACTCACCCACACATATACATAAACGTCTGTGTATAAATAAAAACTCACTTACCTGTAGTTATATTCATTACGGCCAACACATGTAACTGCCAACCGGAAAAGCATTAAATATCTGAGCTGCTCGCTGCTCGCTGCTGTGAAATAGAAAAAAAGCAAAGGATTTACTCAGCAGCCGGCATATTTGTGTGTGTGTGTGTGTCATAATATTTATATGCATATAAAATATATTGAAATTACCCATATTAATATTTTATGCGCGCAGTTGTAAGCGCTGACCTACATATATTCGCTGCATTCAATTCCAATCACTTTAAATTGATAGATTGCGCGCGCAGTGTGCGATAGAACACGGAAGTAAACGTACTTATATACATATCTACACTCTATAAATATGAACGCATTGCATTTTCAGTTGCACAAATTTATGGCAGCTTTTATTATGTCGCATAAGTTATATATATTACGATTTTAGTGGCATATCAAATTCATGAAGCTACAGGATATTTGCATGAAATTACGGCAAAATTGGTAGCAAGATATTTTTTGTTGCTTTCGATACAAAATAATGCTAAAAATATTTTAAACTTTGTGCTTTAAATGCAATTTATGCTTAAAGTATAGAAATAATATGCGTAAAGTTTGCTCTATGGACAAATTTTGAGTTGTGTATCACAACTAAAAAATAAACGCATAGGTATGGGAGATCATCCCACCCATTACAGGTAGTTTAAATTAACTATTTTCGTCACTTAACTGCAAAAGACCATTCAATTTAGGTTAAAATTCGAGCTGGTCGTTTAAACATACCAATTATAGCAGTAGAAATGAACTCAAATTTCATTTAGTAAATTGTCATTTTGGTAAATGGTGATGATTTGACGCTTAAACCACTTGACTACAACACAAAAATCCTTATTTTTTCCTAGGAAATTTTTATTTTTTCCTTAGGAACCCTATTTTTTTCCTAATCGATACACTTTCATTACACATGCCACTTACACAGGATCCATGTTTACCTAGACTAGAAATGAATGCAGAATGAGGAAGTCATCTTGGTCAAAACTCTCAGTCGATACCAGTCTATGCTTTCGTAAAGACACCAACAAAGTGATTGGAAAAATTGTCCCTGGTAAGGGATGATATATGCTGTCTAACCTTTGCACTCAAACCCTTTCTTTGGCTGTTAATAAAAGAATAGCAACAACGATAACAATTAATTTAAATATAGCACCCGTAGCCATTGCCAATAGATGTATAGCTGCGTGCTGAGTTCTAACTTTGAGGGTCTTCAACTGCATTCTAGAAAACTTGAATGTCTGAATACCGACGAGGGGGATGTGGATGGAGAGAAGTCGTTGATGAAGAAGCGCGGTGAGTTTTTCACCGATGGTTCGCAGCTGAGATGGAAGATTGGAAGGGGAGTTTTCTGTAAGGAGCTCTCCGTCAATCTCAGCTTTTTGCTACCGGACCACTGTAGTGTTTTTCAGGTAGAAGTAGTTGGTATAAAGGAGGAGGTTGACGAAGTACAGCCTCTTTCAGAGAGTTGAGTATTTACTTCGTCAGCAGAGGGACAATACTAGCGCGGAGTGTTTCTACTTCATCGTTAAACTCGTTTACGGAATCGCTGTAAACTGCAAAGCCAATGAGATAGCTTACGTGGGCTAGCTTTCTGGTCCTCCTCACTGACGAATGGAACTGAGTTGGATTTCCATTGATGTTTTGGGTTCTAGCACTGAACCCAGACACCTGGCGTACGCTTAACAAGCGATTTACCCTCAACAAAGTTCATCTTGCTGCAATAGCAGGAGTTCTTACTGGACACTGTCTTATAGGCAATCAAGCAGTAAGGCTAAAATACGGACGCACGTTGTCAAATTTGTATGGATGAGAGTGAGGTGCAAACATCCCTGCATTATTTTCTCCATTTTCAAGTTCTTGCAAGACTGAAGATGAAACATCACGGCTGTCTTATCTTCCGCGAACCAAGAAACATAGTCGAAATGCACATTAGCCCTCTCCATAAATTTGTGATAGGCTCAAAGCGCTTTTTCTATTTGTAAGAGTGTTTCTATACAGTATATAAGTGCTTTTTAGGTATCAGAACGGATCGGCGTTCTGAGCTATTCAAGTTCGATCCCTCAAAGAAACGACATCTTAATCTATCCTAACCTAACATATGGCTAATATAAGGTATAGTAGTCCCAAAAAGGCGGTTTCGACAAATTAGCGGTCCAAATTTTCAAATCGGTATCACAAACACTGAGGGACTATTACGTAGGTACATATTTACATATGTACAGAGGCACAGGCATGGATAAAACGATCCCAGTGGAGATATAGTTAAATCGATTCCGATCTTCATACTGATCATTTGTATGTAAGTATACGCATATTATAGTCTCCGCGATTTCCTTCTGACTGTTACAAATATCGCGCTGAAATTAATATATTATACTTTCACGGTACCAAAATAAATCACGAAAAGCTCTACACTTACTGGCAAAACTACTTCAAAATTATTCTTGTTACATAAGCAATGGATTCTCTTTTCCGCAAATTATGATTTTCTTGAATTTGCTTCTAATTTCAGCAAAAATACACCCACAAAAAGGACAATAAGATTTGTGCCCTAAGCCCACTTTAAGCGTATATAAAATGTTGTTTCAGGAAATTTCTGCTCGAGCGCATTTAAAAATACAGAAAACTCTGCGCAGCAGCTGTAAAATGGCATTTTTGTGACGGCAACAATGCTAAATTTAATTTAATTTAATTTGAACTACGAGAAAAGGACTAATGCAGCTGAAATTGCTTGTATGCGTGTAGAGAGTATCAACGTCAAATGGACAGTTGTCAGCGTTTTGTGAGCCACCGAATGAGCGAAAAAAGGCGACCATAAGAAAGACTTACTTGCGAAAAAATTAACAAAGTACATTTGTACTTTTGTCAGCGGAGAGTGTTTCATGAATTTCATTATTGCTACCTGCGCACAAGCTCACATATCTTACAAGCCGAAGTGGCAGCAGCAAGAATTTCCTTGTCATTCACATTTCTGTCGAATGACATAAAAACAAATGTCACCGGCGCACTTGTGTGGAGTGAAGAGCCGATGTCACCAGAACCAGCTGTAATTTGTGTGGGTCTTACAGTCTTTACAGACTGACCAGCCGTTCGACCATTTATCTGACATCAAGCGCATTTGCTTGCCGGATTGTTTGTAGTAGTGCTTATGCTGTAGCGCGCGCCTACTAACTGACCTCCTACCGTTTTTGAGAGCGCCGCATTTAACCTGTCACGTTGCCAACAAATGTTTGCAAGCAAGGCAATAGAATCGCATATATATGTATGTGTGGCACACATGTGTTTGAAGGCAAAACATTTGTACAGGGTGGCTAAACACACTTTCTACCAGAGCTCTATATAGGTATTCAGAGACCGACTTTAATTAGTTCAGTGAAATATAGATCAACGATTTGATATCAACGGATGTAAATGGCTGTGGAAGTCATGGCTACAAATGAACTATAATGAAATACATATCTCGAAAAAATACCTTGACCTTAAGTCCTATGTTCAATATATTTTGTATATACATACTTGTATATAAGATGTACTTTATAAGCCCATCCCAATTAATGTTACATTTATCTGTACAATATAATAATTTTTCTGGCGATTCTTTAATAACCGGTACATGGGTTACCTTTTTTATATTTCTGAATTTGGAAACCCCATTGTTGTGTTATAGTTTGAAGTTTGATAGTTTTTTGGGTTTATAGCACTTAAGGACCAGAATTGTGGTAAGATAAGCCTATAGATGTAACTAAATGTCTAGCTCAGATATTGATCCCGGTAAATTTCGATGAATTGAGGCACGCATATAAGACAAATATCTATGCAATTCGGATTTTTTGGTATCGCTTCTAACTCGCAGAAGTTGATATTTAATCCGATGAGTAATGCTTTTCTTTAGGCAGTCAACAGTTAAATGTAGTAGTGATACATATCTGCAGAATGTAGTTAGATATGTGGAGGAGTTACTATACCATAAGCGCTCTTTCGATGATGAATAGCAGGGACAGCAGTGAGAAGGTTCAATGGTCAACAGAGAAAATGTTTCTTTAAAGAAATGAAATATCCAAAGCTCTAAAGACTTGAAAAGGCTGCCAGTTTAGGAATGTCTTTGAATCAACTATAGACAAGTTGTCAAAATTCAGAAACAGGTGTTGAAATATAGATTAAAAGATATCGTTTCTGAACCACCCTGTATATAGAAAAACATACTTGTAAGTACATTTAAGCGCGTATATGCGCTGTGAAAGCATTTTGCGTTCACTCCGCATGTCAGCCAGTCAGTTCGTCTTCGTTAGCGACATGCACGCGGCTACTTTAATGCTGCCAAGGTGTGTTTTTGCTGCTTGCAAACAGTTTTATGCGACTACTTGCCAGTTTGGCTGCCATTTGCCTACCTAAGAGGATACACACACATATGCATATAGAGTACACTCACACATATGCGCCAGATTAGACTAATTGATAAAAATGTCGTTTTTGCGCAATTTCTGTCACACAGCATATGGCCAAAGCGGCTGCACAAACGCAAAGTTCATGCAACACACAGGCGAAAGGACGCAATATGCGACTGTCCTGCATTCATTTCAAATGCTTCGATTTGGCTATTTTACTCAGTTTGGCTGCGACTTGCTGCCATTTGGCCGGCGAAAACGACTAACTTGTCGCTCCTATTCCTTGATTGTGTGTTTTTGTTTGGCTGTCATGTACTGTTAGTCCTTTTTTGTCACTTTGCGCACTCATTTAATGTTGCTTTGCCTAATGGCAGGCGGACAATTTAGTTGCTTCGGCGCATTTGTTGATTTCACCGTTTGACATTTGCTTGTTTTTGTTTTTGGTTTCATTGCTCCAACGTAAGGCTCCGTTTGTGTTGTTGGGTTTTTTGTTTTTTTTTTTTTTGCTGTGCCTTTTTTGGTTGTCAACTGCTGTTTGCTTTTTGCCCATTAACTCTACTCCATTTCGTGTTCGATTGTGTAGGCTCGTTGTTGTCTTATCTTTTTTTGTTCTTTTTGACTACACATTGACTATTTTATTAGATAACAAATAACAAGTAACACAAAGGTATTCGTGTTTATTTAATATTGCTGCCAACCTGGCGCTAGTTTGTTTTATTTGTTGTCCTTTCGTTTCTATTATTGTCTTTCTACTGCTTGGACGACATTCTTTTATCGCCTTTGTGACAAAACGACTTGACACTGCTGCTCTCGGCGCTGTCAGGTGGACATTAAATATCCTCCGTAATGGTTATAGGTAAATGAAACAAGAAGTTGTGTAACTATGCTTGTTTATGTAGTATGTAAGCTGTTGAAGAACTCACACATGTCCTCCTTCGTTTACTTTCGGCTTTAATAAATATAAGTTAAGTATTTGTCAGCTATTGGATTAGTTTAGTTTCTTTTGCGAGTTAATAAGTTTTAGCGGGTTTACACGAAACGTGGGTAGATGAATCGGTTCCAACATCGCTACCTGAGCTCGTTTTTTGCCGTTTGCTTCTTTAGTCTGTTTTTGTTTGCCTGAATTGTGTTCGTTTCATTTAGAAATTCAGCAAAACCTTAAGAACTGTTAGAATATTGTGTTCATCTTAATTTCATTGTCAACATTATGAGCCAGCTTCGTCTACCCAACTGAAACTTCGATATACCACAGCGCTTCTTCTTATTAGCTCTACTAGACTCACAGGTTTATAAGATGGTTGAAGCTTCTGCTATATTTGTTTGTGTATACCTTTATATTTCTTCCTCTACAACCAGTTAGGTGGATAAGTCCGAGCTTACATCCCTCTTACCACCATTTTAAAAAATGTGAATATTTGCAACCGTTATCTTGTTGAGATAAATAACCTTATCCTCACTTTTCATCAACAGAAGGCACAAATAGAGACTTCTCCGTATTCTGATGAAACCAGCGATGATTTTAAAAATAAGCTTTAGAGAACATTTGCAGGACTATACCTGCAGGACTACGCTTGCGTCCTCACCGCGCACTGTGCAAACATGAGTAACCCTTGTGTAAGATGCGGTAACCAACACGTGTGGAGCCTGGGGTCACAGCTGTAAGGATTCGCTGTAGACGAGTTGCAGAGTCTGTTCACCGGATCTGCGACTGCGAGCGGGCGTCGGTCTTGAAACAAGAGGCTCGCTATATAAATGTGTATAGAGGGTTTGGGAGCCGCCAGGTAGAAACGACTCCCAACAACAACAACAACAAAAACAACAACAACAGCCTTGGATGAAAGACCCTACTTTTGATGACTACCACAGCAAATGTAAGAATGATTTTGATTTAAGATCACGCATTTGGAATGTCCGGTCCCTCAATTGGGAATGTGTCGATGCCCAGCTGCACGTAAAAGTAAAGGCTGACATCATCGCCGTCCACGAAATGCGATGGACGGGACAAGGACGGAGACGTGTAGGTTCTTGAGACATTTACTACAGCGGCCATATAAAGGAGTTTAAATCCGGTTTGGGGGTTAGTAGTGAGAAAAAGCTACTGGCCAAGACATCACCTTCTCGTTTCTTCTTTTCGCTATTTGGCGCCAATTCGAGCAATGAAGTGCTTTCTCCACCTGATCTCTCCAATGAAGTAGAGGCGTTCTTCGACCTCTGCTTGCATCGGCGTGTTCTGTTCCCATTCATCCGAAAAACATGGTCCAGCCAGAGTAACCGCAGTCTCTTGTTTCTCAGAACTATGTCAATAAAGGCGAACTCATCCCTCTATTGACTGTAGTGATTGTCGTTTTCAAAGCGAAAAAGGACCATAAATCTTACGCAAAACCTTTCTCTCCAACACTCCCCATCAGATGATGTCATTGTCGATGATTACGCACCATATAGCAGGACGGGAAAATGAGGGTCTTGTAAGTTTGGTCTATGTTTGTGAAGAGAGGCTTTTACTTTAAAATTTAAGTTTCAGTCTTAAAGTTCGTTGGATCTAAAGCAAGTCGCAGCCTATAATTCTATAATTTGAAGGAGCAATTGAACGATCACAAACATAGTTACAAGATTCTGTGGAGTATTAGTGCCAGCTGGCGGTTCAGAAATGGAACCAGAAGGCAAGCAATACACGAAAATCTAGGCGTGGCAAGTACTACAACTGTTTGTTAGACAAAAAAACATAAAAAGCGAAAGAAATTATTCCACACACACGCACCGACGTGAAGATGAAGTGAACGACTTTTGGAAACACCGAAAGGCACTTATTCAAATGCAGATTATCCTTTTGCTTACGAATGCGTAGCCACTTCTATGGCTATTGCCATAGTTATTACCGACTGCTAGGCGATCGTGCTGTTTAGTTGGTAACTATGACACACATCTTCTTCATGACACACATACATGGATACATATATATACATATATACATACATACACACTTGAGTGCTGAAGAAACTCTATAGCATGCCAGTACAAAGCTGGCAATCGATTTGCGTACACATACGAGCCACTTGCTGCGAAATTCGAGTGCTACTTTTTCTGCGTACTCGTACCAATCTGTAGATGTGTGTTTAGTCAACGAGGAATTATGTGTAGCTGCCTTTAAGAGGCTTTCCACTTTTTCGAGTAGCATTCCTGCCAAAGTATGTGCGTTAACTCTTCAGCAGGCTTAGCTCTAGAAGTGCGAGTAAGTATGGGCGAGCGTGAGTATACACCGGACGCTTTGAGGTGATGATACATATATATTACAAGTGTGCTTTACGTTGTTGCTAGCGCTCTAATCAGCAGCAGCAAGCACACTGCTAGTGAGCTGTTGTGCTTAAGACCAGGCGCAAATGTCATCGGAATTAGATAAACGAAGTGAAATGCGGCATGCGTGGTAAACAGCGGCACAATATAACTGTAGGCTCATAAAAATAGTTGGGAAATATACGCAGAGTATTCAGTATATATATATTAAGTATATTTATATAAGTATCTGAGTATTTCGGTAGATTTTCTATCACATAAGGCGAGCGCTAGCGCCATAAAACGCACATCTGTTGGGCCCGAGCAGCATACAAAAGACGTAAGAAGTTTGTATAAAGGATATACGAGGCTCACATTCCCCCACACACATACATATATGCAATACAAGCATAACAGCAGAAGAGTCACTGCCACACACCAATAGTCACATATTCATGCCACGTTGAAATTTTTGGCGCTCGTTATGCCCAATCATTGCTGTATGCAGCTATTTATAAGTGTATGTGTATACATACTTCCATATAAGTATACGCACTTATACTCACACATACATGCATATACCACGCATGTAAATTATGTCGCATCTTTAGCTTTAGCACCGTGATTTAATGACTCTCCAGTGTTGCATAGTTCCTATACTTCAGGTTAACTGCACTCCAGCTAGCCAAGTGCTGTGCGCTAAGTAGATAAGTGTGTATGCTTATGCAAATACAAAGTCACACACACACATCCACAGCTATTTGAATGCGCATAAATTGCGCTGCAAGTGCGTGTGTGGTGACACATTTTAGGAGATATGTTGAAAGATAGCAACCAAGTGCGTTTATGAGCATACACAAACATAAGCAAACGCTGCTACAAGCGCATATTTATACACACACCCATACATATATGCATTCTACTACAACTACACTATGTGTCGATTTTAGTCACCTCCTAGTCGAGTGTCTCGAGGGATAGTTGCACAAAAATGTTAATGAAACGAAAGCGACAGGAATTTTGTTATTTTGAAAATACTTCGATGCTCGTAAATGTGTTGAGTTGTTCTTTGCGGCCTTTGCTCCCGCTCAAATTGCTGTTGTTAGTTGAAAAATATTAATTAGTTGTCACAAAGGATTATTTTTAATGTGGTTGCTTCGATAAAATATTGCCATTGCACTACACTGTTGTACTTTTCAATTAGGAGTACCAAGAAATTTAAACTATTTTTGTAAATAATAAATACCATCCTTACAAAGAAGAGGTTGTTGTAGTTGCGGCACGCCTACTTATAATATATGTACTTATATACATATATTTAAGAGCGGCTAGGCTGGGGACTCTTACTGCGGTTGCAGCAATACATATGACCATAGATATCTCCCTTAAAAATTAGTCATAATTTCAATCATATTCTCTCCTTTATATGATCTTCTATGCTTTACTTATAGAAGAAAATATTGACGAAGTTTATGCGAGCTGGTCAGTAAAGTTCAGGCAAAACTGGAATTAATGATCTTCAAAGAAAGAGGTATTTAAGCATTTCGTAGGGCAGAAATAACGGCCTTGAGTTCGCCGATTATTAGATAAGTAGTAAATGAGGATTGCACAGCCACCTAAGATCGTTGTCCGATTATGCTCTCAAGACTAGTTAAGCAGTACTCGATCTTATTATTAATTTCATACGGTGACTTTGAGTCAAAACTTAAAAATGTTCCTGATCACAGTGGATCACAGTCGATGAACAGCAAAACTGATGAACTTATAAAGAACGGTTACAACATTATCAGACTAAGAAATAGTCAAATTTCGACAGTTTTCTTGAGGTTCACCGCTGTAGGACTGGTCGACCAAGAAGTCTTGCGCAAATCATAAATTCCTTCTAGCTTAATTTGCTAGAATCCAGAGATGACCTTCTTTCCCTCGTTATCCCTCGTTCCAATTAATCATTGTTTTTTTGGACGACTGATAAGTGCTATAAGGATGGATATTGTTCTAGTTGGATGCAGGAAGTAAAGACATTACAAGATTTCCTTCTTAGCTGTCCCTCTTTTGCGAAGTTGAAATATCTTTTTTCCCATTCCTTTAGCAATTGAGCCGGACTGGCTGGAATCGAAATCGAACAATTTTGGCAAGACATTTTTATTTCAATATTCAGGGTGTTTTTCATCAAAAGGACTTCGTTAATTGTTCAAGTGGAAACAGCACAGTAAGGGGTATAACATTACTAATATAGTTGAATAGTAAAATGGGCAGGTAGTGTAGTTTTGGTTCACTCTACCAAGCTTTTACTGGTCATGGCCCTACTGAATGTATGTATAATACATAAATTACATTTTGCTTGAGAAACAGAAAACGTTCTAAGGCCATCTTTGAATATCTACTGAGTAACAAATAATAAATAAAAGACTACAATTCAGTCTTAAAGCCGAAATTGTGGGCATAACAGAAGTTTGGCTCCTTCAAGGATTGTTTAAAGCATTGGACCTTAGAGGAACAACTCAGGTCTTGGAACACAAGCAACACAGGACATACCACAAAGTTAGTTTGGGGCAGTGTTGATGAGGGATCGAAAGCATCTACTTCTGGACAAAAAGGAAGTTTAGTAACATCGTAAAGATCATCACAGGTTGCCTACCCTTGATATTCCACCTTCAAAAAATTAGAATGCAAAGCATGGCCAGACGATGATGAGACATAGATAACGTCAGCTTACAGTGAATGGACATATTTCACGGCTCTTAAGGATCCAACTTAAAAGAATAAATGGCTTAAGTGCGGCCGGAAGCCTACAGTTTGGCGCTCACACGCCTTAGATTTCAACCAATCAAGCAACCATGACTAAAGGAATTCCTTATTAAATAATTGAAACCCCCAAAGCAGCATAAGTCCAGCGGGTCTAAATAAACCGTAAATAACCAATGTCTCCAACAGTTTTTTTTAAACGTATTTGGAACATTTTGAAAGGAACAAGAAAGTTGGGGTCGAAATCTTGGTATTACAAGAATAGTTCTTCTTAGAAGCAGAAAATACTAAAGATATATTGAATTCTGAAACATATCCTTTCTATCGAGGTCTTTTCCATTTAACTACTTTATTCTCGTCACTATTTAATTACTATATAAATTTAAAATATCTTGGATTGACTTTGCTGCTGAGTGGGGGTGGATTTTACATTTTATAATAAAAAATTCTAAATTAAAATGTTTAAATCGAGATATATGGGTAGTCGAAAAAGTCTTTTCGTATTTCGTCAATAGATGTCGTTGCAGTCGTATATCTCCAGTGATACGAATCACATTGTGTCACACCATATAGGGTTGGAAAGGTGAGTATTCAAGCTTCATTTATCTAAAAAATAATAAAATTCGGGGAAGTTGAAAAAAAGTTTCAGCTGTTCAAAAATGAGTGAAATTAATGAAGAAATTCGCTAAATTTTGAATTTTTTGCATAAAAAGGGAAGAATGCCACGCAAGCCACCAATGAAATTTGTGAAGTTTACGGAGACGATGATATGTCAGTTCGTGTAGCACAACAATGGTTTGCTCGCTTCCGTTCTGGAAATTTCGAAATTTCGATTTACACTGATGGAATGATAGAATACTGTCTCTAGCGGAAAAATAGCAAGATGTTATTTTTTTCACTATTGTTCATTATAAATTGAAAAAAAAAAAATAAGTTGAAGTTTGAAATACAAAAGGACTTTTTCGACTACCAACATATATATGTATATGTATCGATATATTATATTACAAAAAACACAAAAATATTTATGACCCATAAAACACCGAGCAGCACTCGTATATCAAACGAAAGGCGAGTGAGAAACTTGTACTTCGTTAACGATCGTCATTGTTTGAAATCGAAACCTGCTACAAGCCTTGATGGAAGAGCTGGGTATAGGACTTACATATATATCTAGACGAATGTCTGTATGTAGCCAAATCTATGTATGTACATATGTAGTTACACATGTATTCGTGCTCCATGTGACATTTCACATTTGTGTCAGCGTCTCACCCTTTGGAATTTATCTTCTGAGAAAGACTATAAATCCTACGGTAATTACTGAAATATTCAAAATTTCTTAAATTTCAATACTGTTTGAATACTAAATATTTGCTTGTGGGTTTATGTGCAGCAACAGCAGCTCCGTGCACTAATTTGATTGTGGTGGCAATATGTACCCCAACTGAAGAAAAATTTTGTAAGCAGTAGAAGCTACAGTTGTAGCTGTGTATGTGTATCTGAAACGCTTAGAAGAAGTGTGTGAATTTTTTTTTGAAGTCGCTGGAAGCTGCTGTTAATTATTTCATGGCTCATTTACTTAAAAAAGTCGTTCGAAATTTAATTTTTTAATGATTCTTATAACCAAAACAAAGCGAATGCGTGTAAGTAGCCGAGCATTGAGGCAAAACAAAATGTTGAGAGTAAACAAAATCGTGTTGACAAATGTATGAAAACTGAAAGAAATATGTAAAACAAAAAAGAAAATAAAATAAAATAAACAAAAATTCCAAGCAAAGTGTTACCGGGTCCATAGCAAGTTGTTAACTCGATAATTAAATATGCTAACCAGCAGACAAGCGTTGTAGCCAAGGAGATCATTTTCGAAAACTTACACCGACCCCAAACACCTTTGCTTGGGTTTGCTGCCCGCCAGCAGGCAGCTTCACACACCTTCATTCACACCGGCCAAGGCAGTGCCGCGGGCCAACTTCACCGCTGACACGGATTCGAAAGCCGAATCAATTTCCAGCAACACACGCGATTACAACAACAATAAAATAAATTCAAAAGGCTTAAATTTCAGTTTAATTTAAATGCGGCCAAAAGTCAATGGCGAGCAATCAATTGGAAAGGTGAAAGCGCGGGTGTGCGGGCAAAGGCGCGGAGGAGGCAAGCATGCAAGTGCGTGGGTAAGGCCACGGCGGCCGTGGAGTGTACTAGAGGTAATCAGTAAAATTAAAAAATAACAACCGTTGAAATTAAATCAACAAGAAATTATAGCGGCTATAAAATTGGCTATTAAACGTGGACGAAACGAAGCGTAGGGTAATAAAAGAAACTCCAAAAGTCAAAAAAGGAATTGGAAAATTGGAAAACAAAACTAATCTCCATAAAAATAAAATCAAAATTTGTGCGACAAGGTCAGCGCACAGCAAGCAAAACAAAATCAAAGTCTACAGCGCGACCGATGTCATTGGACTGCTGCCGCAACAGCAACCAAATCCAATCAGCCGCCATGCTGTTAGCCCAAGTAATATGCTAAAAAGCGGGTTTCGGCTTTCTAGGTGCGTCTGACGCATGTACGGTCTGTTTGAACGGTCAGCAGAACTACTTTTGATGGTGGGTATGCTTTGTTGGTGGATAGCGCAATGCTCGGTGGCTGCTAGAACGCTTGGTCGCAGTCCATGGCAGACAGACGGCTGCCTAGACAACCATATGGCGTAAGGCCGTGTATACCGGTCAGCTGAGGTGATGCCGCAGACAGCAAGATAGGTTAAAGTGCTGAGAGAACCAATACACATATACTTAACAGAACAACGCCATGTAGGAAAATTTGGCAGTTAGAGGCTAAATTCGGTCTTCGAGTACGACAGCTCAAGAAATTTTCAGTGGTTTATGTAAGGTTTATGAACACTGGAAAGCTTCCATAAAATAATAAGCAGTATCCTCTAATATCCAATTTATCGTTTCCGTATATCCTTCCTTCAAAAGAGCTCACATAGAGCCAAATGCATAGATAAAGCTGGAACTTCCATATCACGCCCTGAATTTTTTTATTCCAGCATTGAGTTACTCTCTAAGTTTTCGCAGATCTTTATCCTATTCCTAATCCCATCGATCTCATACAAACTCAATATTGTAGTTTTGACTTGAAAAAACTTCAGTCGAAAGCCTTCAGCTTTTCGGAATTTTTTTTTCGGAGAAAGAAGAAAGAAGTTGGTTGTAAAATCCAAATAGGTGAAGAAACTTGGAGGAATGTTTTTAGGTTCTCGGAGATCTTATCAATACCATTCAAACCAGACTTCAGTTTTCGGATTTTTTTTGAAGGAAGACAAGAGAAGAAACTTGAAGGAATATCTATTAAGGGTCTAGCAATGAATCAGGTCATTTCTATCTGGAGAAATGGACTCACGGTTCTTACACAACTTCGGCATTTGTGGAAACGTATCGCTAATATAGAGTTTCTGATCATAAAATCCTGATATTTAGAGAGGAATAAGAAAAGAAGTATTCCCAAAGCTGCTCCGTTCAAGAAAATGTAGGATTGCAAAGAAAGCTTTGGAGGATGGAGCCATGTGTAGAAGTTCACACGAATGAGGAAAGTCCTCTGAGCGCCATATACTTAGGAGTGGCCAGAAACGATTCTTTTACATATGGCTCAAGCAGCTCACAAATTCCGGTCTTAGATCAAGTCTCTTCTAGGTAGTTAAAAACATCCATTTGAAGAGCGGTCATTTGGTACCTCAAACCTTGACTTCTAAAGTTAATACTATATCTGAAAAGTACTCAGGCATCAGGGAATATGGTGACTGATACCATAGAGCACAGGTCGACAAATGTCAGTCCTACAGGGACAAACATAGACCGCTTGCAGCACTACTACGCGTCGAAAAGGGATGAGCGCGACCTGCCACAAGAAGTCAATACTTCCATAGACAACATACAACATAAGTCAATGCTTGTCTTACATGTGCAAAGCCAGGGTTACATAGATATAATGGTACGCCTATAAGCCTTTAAATAATGTGGTAAAACAAAGAGCAACAACAAAACAAGCCAGCGATACGAATTGTAGTAACCCGAAATCGTGTACGCCATATGTTGCGCGGCCTAACGAATTTCAAATTGCTTACGAGCCTTCACACACACATGCACATATGCATATGTATGTAAATGACTGCCGACTGCAACACGCCTTACAACACACGCACGCCGCAATAAAACAATAACAAAAGGAACACATATGGAAGAGTTGTTGTGGTGTCGGCGCTGCCGCCAGTGACTTTGAAGAATTAAAAATTAGTTTCAGTTTCAAATTTTGCCTATTCCCATATTCACAGCGCTTGTTTTTCCTTATTTATTACTTTTCATTGCATTTTCACTGCCTCAGTACTTTGAATGTGTGTGTGTGTGCAAGCAACTCGGTCATGGAAAACTCGCACAAAAAATATAGGAAAACCGCGCCCATAAGGCATTAAAATTAAAAAAAAGAACTCGAAATAAAACCTTTAAAGTAACAACAACAACAATATATAATAAATATATGTATGTATATTTGGTGTCCGGGATAGTTGTAATAAATTTCAAATTAAAGGTAGGCAGGCGTAGCATATTTGGTTGCAAGAAACTGACATCGTCTTACAGCGCTGGCTCTCAGCTAATGCTCCTGCTTTGGGAAGCATAACCAATGCGGTTAGAATTTCTTTGGCTTTCTAACACAAGCGCTGCGTGTTTCGTGTGGCACTCGAGCTCGGAAGGCACTTTTTAGTATAAGAAAAATAAAAAGTCTTCAGCAGAAATTGTCTGTCTGGCTGAGAAAAAATTTGGCGTGGCGAATCGCGCGAGTAAAAAATTATGAAATTAGTATAAGAATTATGTAAGTCTTATAACAGCAGCTGATTTATGTATGGATCAGCTAATATGAGCCTTATAAATACTTATTTCTAATACCTGTTCCACAACTAATTGGAAATATGACTAGTCTTTTGTTAAAAGGATATGCTAAGCATGAGAATGGGTCGTAAAAACCTGGCAGATGTATTTAGTAGCTTCAAAGATACTTAGTTTATCTTTGCTAGTAAAGAATGGTTCTATAGTATAAATATATATCCAGCAATTAATGAGGAATGTGGATTAATGAAAGCCAGATGTCTAACTTTTAGATACTCTTCATTCAATCTTGTAAGGGGGCATCAGGTGAACTCTTTAAACCATAAAAAGTCATCTTTCAGAGATTGTAGCGCTAACTTGGAAATTAATCTGTGCCAGGTTTGGTGATATTTTCCAGATTTTCCAAGAACTTGATTTTAAGCGAACAGTTTGTATGGCAGCTATGTGATATAGTGGTCCAAAAACAGTGGTCTTGACAAATAAGCAGATTCTTAGGGAGAAAAGCGGGATGTAGTATAGGTAACCTCCTAGTTGGTGCATTCTGGATAACGATAAATGACCTGTGGCCTCACGGCCTTACCACCTCCTGCACCGAACTTTACCTTTTCATAGACTATGAGTTTAAATGAATGTTTTGGGTTTCGGTTTAAACCCTGAGCTGGAGGTTGCGACATTCTGCCACCTGGGTATGTTGGGGGGACATTCAGCAGAAATGGCAGGCGAGTTAATATCGCAACTGCCTTCGACCTTTTAAAATATTTTCAGGCCTCAGAGTACGTCAGCATTTAGTCGGTGTAGCAGGTGTTGGCTGAGAAGACTCGCTATTTACGCTGGCCGGCTCCGTTGGTTTGTTCTCTGAGTGAGGACCCATTTAACTGTGAATTCAAATAAATCAAATAAGAAAAATATGGAGTCGAAAGGTGAAGAGAGCTGGGGATAAACATCCATATCAATCTCAGCGAGTTTAGGACCCAAAGTGACAGAACCGACATCAGCCAAGATGCCGAAAGAGCCGATATAATCTGTATCTCTGGATCAAATAAGGAACAAATTTAGTCGAAGGCTGAAGGGGGCTCGGGAGCGACATCCAGATCTACCACAGGGAGTTTAGAGACGGAACCATCACCCGCTAAGGCTACTAAAAGGGCCGGTATAACATTTATCTCGGGCTAGATGCAGTAGGGGAGAAAACGACGAGGCAAATCAGTAGAAATTTACTGACTACAGATAATACTCCGGCAACTGTACACGGCGACGTGACCAATATCAGCAAAATAACTTCTGTTAGTATCACGGACAACACTACGGGTACAAAGGGAGCAAGTAATATGCAGAACACAGTGACCAGGAAACAGAAGTCGGACTGATTTTAACAGCCAAAATTCTGGAACGCGACAAGTAGAGGCAGGCTGAGCTGATATCTTTGCAGAATGTCAGTACGCTTGAGTGGACCATAAAAGTGATGAGAAAGAAAATTTTAGTGGGGGCAACTAAACAGGACGTGCTTCAAACGCCAGTCAAAAAATAAGGGTCACTTGTGGGAGAAGACTGTCTCCAGAACAAGTTTCATAGTTTCCGACCACTGTAACGTCTTAGACGCAGAGGGGACTGCCATAAAAGTGGTTGCTATCCCCTCCCATCGTATAGTATCGGTATTTGCTTTGAGTTCGCTGACTGCGCATTCAAGCCAAGCGAAAGGAAGTCTAAGCTTCTTATCTCTATCATCGTGTTATTTTAGACTGGTTGGGGTGTCTAGCCACAGCGGTATTGCTAGGAACTGTGAAGCTGATGAACTTACTAGGACAGGTACTCATTCACTCATACTCATTGGATCCCCAATGAATTTCACTCCGGGATTTTTGAGCCCCAAGACAGTTCAGCAAGCATCGGTCAACTACTAGCAGCTTTGCAGTGGCTGTATTTTTAGCTCAGGGTAAACTGTATAGGGATATCATACTCTTAGACACTGAAGCAGTGTTTGAAGATTTTCAAGCCCGTGGGTATGTAACAACGGATGAAACAAGGCTCGATGAACTCGGTCTAAAACGTGGAAAACGCAACAGTCGACTGGCAAGGTTATGGTGTCTGTAAGTTGGTATGCGCTTATAATAATTTTTAGAGAAAAATAAAGATGATCACACTCAGTGATTATCACATAGAGTTATTGGACCGTTTGAAAACTAAAGTCGTCTAAACGCACCCGCATTTGAAAAAAAAAACCTCAAGTCAATGAAAACGACGGCAAATATCCATGGATTGGACTTCAGAGTGCTTCCGCAAACACATTATTCTCCAAATCTGTCCCTCAGTGAATATTTCCAGGTCTCAGATCAAAAAAGAATACCCGCTGGGTAGAAATTTTCTTTGAATGAAAAGGAAATCGCCGAAACTGAGGCCTATTTTGAAGCAAAGGACAAATCGTACAGGAGTCTCGCTAAAATCAGTGAATCACTATGTTGAATAAAAAAATAATTTTGTCACAAAATGCGTTTTGCTATAGTAGGCTGGAGATTTTTAAATTGAACTTTTATAGAAATAGTTCGATTTACTGTTTTCAATCTCTTCTATCAATTTTGCGTCATTTCGCTTTTTGTTGTTAGGTTTTCAAATAATTTTGACTTCGTAATGCAATAAAAACCAATTGACTACATTCTGAAATTAATAAAACAAAACTCGTAGCAATCCATCATATTTCAGAAATATTCTCACACGCTTCTCAGACCAAGACTGTCAGCCAAACAAAGCAGCAATGTTTTCTACAAATATCCTTCTGAGGTTTCTTTAAACAACAATATGCACCGCTGCCGCTTGATTACAATAATTTTCCAACAGTGAAATCATTTTTCAAAATTAAAATGCTGACTCAAGTTACTCCCCTACAACGGGACTCTATACGCCGGCAGTTTTCGAGTGCAAGCCTCAAGCAATTAGAATTTTCGCACATATGCCTGATGCGTAAATATGATACTCAACGTAGCTGTCAAATCCAATCATCGATCAATTGTAAAACTCAAAACAACAGCCGGAGGCAGAAAGTATTGCTTCGAAGGCAGCGGACAGTACTTGTTGTAAAGTGCGAGTCTATTACATGACAAAAGAAAGCGAAGAAGCCAGCGAGCGGCCGAGAAGGCGAAGAAGCAATAAAAATTTCAAAATACAATGGATTTGTAGATTTACAAAGAGCATTTGCTGCAGCAATGTAGAGTATGTTTTTGTAACTGCCAAGTGTGCTGGCTCTGCCTGCTGCCAACTGACACATGAAACCGAAACTATCAAGTTCCAATAGAGCGAAGACAACAAAAGACAGTCAGGAAATTAAAAATAGGTTTCCTAGAATAAGGATACAAAAATGTGTGTTAGTGCGTGTGAGTGTGTATGAGTTTGGAAGCGCGCTAGTGAAGCCTAAGCGGCACTACAGGCGAGCAGCAATTTTCGTACGAGTACTGTACGAGTGTGTGTTGGGGTGTGTGTCTTTAGTTGTAGTGTGGGTCATCAAAGGACACTCGCTTATTTCGCTGATTGCATGACAAGTAAGGCTCACAAAACACTTAAACCACTCAAACAACTGCCTTCAGTCCCCAAAGTGTTTTCTTTATTTTTGATTTTTTTTTTTTGTATTTATTTTTCGATTTCTACACTTTTAAGTGGAAAACAAAGCAGTTGAGCAATTGAAATTGACACTTTGAAATCATTTCGTGTAGCTCGTTAGTGTGCTGAGCACTCGCGTGATTTCGGTTAAGCAATTTCCCAAGTCTTGTTGTTGTTGCGCACACATGTTTGGGGCTGCGTGTGGTGCGCAGGCGCACCCCGGCCGCTGCATATCGCTGGCGTTAATTGCGTTTATCATGCCGTTGCTTGTTGTATGGTGTCATAGCAGCAAGTTCTTAAGCCGATAACGCCTTAAGGCTGCCTCAAGCATACGCATGCGCAGTAAACTCCCGCTCAATGCGCAGCTGCTATCTCATAAAATCTTATGGCGTTAAGCGTTCAAGATATATGAGATACTTCATCTAATAAGTGTTACAAATTTAATAGCTCTGCGCTTTTATTGCGACGCCTCAAACATATGTTCACTTGTCGTGTTGTTGTTCCTTTTTTATTGTTTTTTATTTTTCTCCTTTTTTTATTTGCTTAAATCGAAATTTGTGTTATTCTAAATTGGTTTTGCTTATTATGCATTTCTCCTAGCTCAGATGCGCCGCTTTTCGTGTGGGTTCCGTGCGCCGGCGCGTTGGTTGCAAGTACACGAAAAACCTTTCTACTCAATTTGAGCTGCGAAGAAAATTAAGATTTATTTTCATTACAACTGTGAGTTTATTGTTTTTTATTGACTTTCGTGGCTTTGTGTTGCATCTTTTATGCCTGTCTATTTGCCTGTTTCTTATTCTTTTTGGATTGAGTGCCGTTATTGATCACTACAAATTCAATTTTGTACAATTTCAAGAATTCCTGGTCAGCAGTTTCGGTCACGCAATTGATTTAATTAAATAGTGTGATATCCAAAACATTACAAGCATAGCATGATCGATAGGAATGTAAGTAATTTTTTGTAGTTCCATTTTTTCGAAAACCAAAAATTTGTACCAAAAAGTCTTTCCGAAAATTTTTGGAACTTTCTTACAAATTTTCAAAATTTTTCGAAAACTAAAATTGGAAAAAAAATTTTTTCGAAAATTTTCGAATTTATTTTTATAGCTTTCAAAGTTGTAATATAAAACCTAGGTGAATTCTGTTTGTAGCATAGTAAGATATTCATGTGATATCTCAAAAAATCTCAGAATTTGCTTCGAAAACCAAAAATTCGAAAAAAAATTTCTATTTTTTTTAAATAATTTTGGAGAAAAGAAAAGGGAAAGTTTACTCCTAGGTGGGTTCTATTTGTAATATTATAAAATATTAATTGGATCTCTCGCAAAAATTTAGTATTTTCTTTAAAAACCTAAAATTCAAAATAAAATTATTTTCGAAAATCTTCAAATTTTTTTTTAAATTAAATTGTTACAATTTGGTAAAATTTATTTGCAACGTATTAGAATGTGGTATTTCGAATAAAAAAGTATTTTCTAAAAGTTTCGAAATCTTTTTTGCATATTTGCAAAGTGCCATATTAAATTACATATATTTGTATTTGATATCTCGAAAAAATTAAGCCTCTTCTTAAAGCTAAGAATTATTTTCGAAAAATTTCGAAATTTTTTTACTTGAACTGTCACCTTTTGGTGAAATCCTTTTGTAACGTATTAAGATGTGATATCTTGAATAAAAAAGTAGTTTCGAAAAATTTCGAAATTTTACAAATTTTCAAATTTGAAATGTTACCGCATGGTGAGTTATATTTGTAATATAATAAAATAAATTATATGATATCTTGAAAATATTAGGCACTTTCTTCACTTAGGCAATATTCGAAAGTTTCTTTAAACTTTTCAAAGTTGAAATGTTAGCTCGACTATGATTCTATTTGCAATATATTAAAATAATAATATTTTCGAAAACCATGCAATTCGAAAAAAATTATTTTCGAAAAATTCGAAGGTCCGTTATGTTCCGGGAACTACCTTCCTCTCACTCAACCGACGATTCAAAAAGATAATTGAATTTATAGGAATAATACTTTAGTACTTTAGACTTCAACATATCTTATTTACAGTCGCAGACACAGCTTAGTTTTTGAAATAAGTGTTAACAGCTCTTATGCACTACGTCTCCCTGAGTACGGATTAACAATTATCTTTGTAGCTACTTATATACATAATTATCCACCGATTACATACTTCAGCACCAAGAAAATCACATTTTCTGCACACAAGTAAATGACGAATAAATGCGCTTTTGCGTCTTAATATGAAATTACTTTCTGGAAAATGCAAAATACAAACAAAGAGTACTACAAGTAGTGGCTCTTCTGCCGGAAATGGCTTTGTTGGAAATTTTGTACGCCGGATAATCAGCAAAGTAATTGACGCGTTAATCCGCTGGGCGAAGGCAAAGAGGAAAATGCATTTAAATGTTGCAATCAATAGAGAATGTGGAGGAAAGCACAAAAAAACACCAACGAAAAGGTATTGTAAAGAAAAGCAAAGCTTAAATGAGAAAATTAAGCGCAAAAATAAGAAGAAGAGCGCAAAGTACAAGCGCCACATCTTCATTGCTCTGCTGGCTGCCACAAGGAGTAACAGCAAGCCGGCAGTGTGGCAGCCAAGCAGCCAAACATAATAACATTGCATACTCAATTATGCACAAAGCCACATACCAGACAGATAACAATAACAAAAGCAGCCACAACAACAACATGGAAGCAGTATATGGTAAAATAGCTGGAAAATAAAGAGTCAAAGCTGCTGAAAGCATAAATATTGCAGCGGCGCAAGCACACATCCAGGAACATATGTATGTGACTGTATGAAAATATGTACATATGTGTGTGTGTTGCTGGTTGCGGCTGTGTGCAACGTATGCCACATATGCGTTTGTATTGGTTAGACAAGTGTTGTTGGGCCGTTGACAGGATACGCTAGGATGCGCGAGCGCGTGCAGTTAATTCACGTGCTGTCTGGTCTGTTCTGGTCTAGTGCTACGTGTGTTGTTGGTTTATACATATTTTAAATGGTTTACAGAATATTTGCGCTTGTTGGTATGTGTGTGCTTTAAGTTTGAGATTTTAAAAATATTCTTAGGGAAAATAAAAGTTTTGTAGACGAAAGTCAGTTTTTAGTTTTATTGGATGGTATGTTCTATTCAACCATGAATTAGCGAGTAAAATGGATCTACTCATTCGCCTTGGTAACAGTCTTTATGCATGCTTTAGGGTATGTTCTATTTAACATAAATTAGAGACCTGAATCAGCGACTAAATTTTTCCACATTTTCCACATTTGCCACGGATACTCTCATTATTTCTAAATATAAGACTGAACCATGCTATCTTGGAGGCTTTTCGACTACTTTTCAAAACCTGACATCCTTGTAGCGCTTTTTCGGAATTTTTTTTTTATTACTTTGTTCTGGTTACTTTTCAGTTTTCAATTTTTGAGTCCGATCCTCAGAATCTCTTATGACCGACCCCTAAAGTTATCTATATAATTTAAGAAATAAACTCCCTAAAGTATTCCAGTTTACGTCACCCTGTGTTCGATTTCGAAGATATCTCCTGTTGCTCTGTTAACTTAATCATCTGTTCTTGGATCTATTGGATCTAGAAATTTGTATGAATACTCTTTCAACGCAAATAAATAATTTGACCAAACCATCATAACTTCGTTCAATTTCGAAGACACATTTCTTGATCTGGTTATTTTTGATACGTCAGTTCTTCAAAAGGAAGCTTTCCGTGCCTCAAAAGGAAGTTTTCTCTTCTTCAAAATAAAGCTTTCCGTTTTCAATAAGAAAGGCTTAGTATCCTCGGAAGCGGTCCGTTGAATTCAACTATGAGTGAAGAGAAATGTAGTCGATGATTTTAAATAGAAATTCTTCGGAGAATAGAGTATTAACAACTCAAATGATGAAAAAAGTTAGATATCTGTAGACTCTTATTGTTAAAACTAGAAATTTAGAACATGTTCTTTCAAAAAGGAGTCAAATACGAAAGAACAGAAATGTAATCGATGATGTTAAATAGAGATTCTTCGAAAGACAGAATGTTAACAACTGAAATTAGTAACAAAGATAGCATTCTAAAGATCCTTATTGTAAAAACTAAAAATTTAGAATATGTTCCTTCAAAAACAGAAAAGTATCCTGGAACAATTGAGATCCTATATAATATATTTGAAGGAAATATACTTCTAACCATTCTTTATGACTTTTAGTTAGAATTTTTTTTGAAACAGGGATCTATATACATCAGACAGACTGCAATTCTTCTTAGTATCCTTCCTAGGTAACCAGAATTCCTGAATTAGTTTAAAGCAATATAAGAGCAGCTTTTGGAAAACATTTGAAATCTTCACAAGAATTTCAGATAGTAAATATCCAACTTGTTGACAACGAAACTATCATAAAAGATGAAACCTTCACCTATCGACGACTCATTAACTTTCGTTCACCATCTCTTTCAATCTACAAGAATCAAATTGTTAAAAAATAGTTTCCTATGCTGGAAACAGCTTAAGAGTTTAGTATTTATAATAAGTTAATATAAAAATATGCACGAGTGCATGCTTTAAAGAAATTCTTTCCTTCCTTCACCTTTTCGCTGAAGAAAATCATTGTGGCAACATGAAAATCTCAAAGTCAATGCCAAAATCTGCGAAGTCAACGCAAGGATATTCAGGAGCTTGGCGCAGATACAGTACAGCACATATAGTATATAAAGTGCATACATCACTGTGCCACAAGCTAGACGCCAATGGCCACGAATCATTTATGAGCGCAATTCATCGACTTAGTCTACGCCAGATTGCCACACAGCTACCGCTGAGTTACTGCAGCGTTGCAGAGCACATTGTGGCAAGCTGAAGACAGCATATATACGCGTACGAGGTCACAGGAGTCACAGCGGAGTGGATATATCAGTTTTAGTACGGTTTTTTGGGGCACGAAAAGGAGTTAGCAGGCAATGGCGGCGTGTTTAACATAATGAAAATTGATACCACAGCGGAGCGGCGCATGGAAAATTGTCTTGCCACAGCAAATATTTTGAGTGTATGTGTTTAGAGGGGCGATGTAGTAATACGAAGCTGTATTTACAGTTGCCAACCGCATGAATGCCAAATGAATGTCTTCACGGCGCTGCAAATGCACATAACTAGACGTGTGCAACATTGTGTGTCAGGCCATGCGGCGGCTTGTCGTTGGAGCATTACTTGCTTTCCAAAGTCTGCATTCATGTGTATATGTATGTATATGAGTGTGTATGTATGTGGCAGCAGCGCGATTGAATGCGCATCAATTATTCTGAAACATTATGCCCCAAACGCGCCGTCGTCGTAATGCCAAAGATTTATAAACGAAAAAAATCGTTGTAAAAGCATTAAAGCGTATTTACATACAAACATGTATAGAAGAAATGTTAAACATAAGTTACATGCCACATAATGCCACAACCCCTTTCACCAAGCACTTTGTAGCAAATAATGCGTATCAATTTGGAATTAGTTGCTTGCAGTTGGGTAAACAGCTGGAAGACGTAGAAAAAGTTGCAACATCAGCAGTGACGTATGCAACGGATTTGTTGCAACACAAGATACATAGCCATTGCTGCAAGCTGCAATTTATAAAATCACAGAGGAGTGTTGCCACTCCCCACAGACACATGCATGCAACAAATGCATGAAGTATGGCCTGTCATGACAACGACAAAGTGTGAATTATGTGGATTGTCTTACCGAAAAACTCCCAAAACAAAATACTCCTCGCATAGACAAATACAGACACACACATAGAGATATAGAAGTGCAGTCATATAAGTATATATCCGTGTGTATACAACAATAGTCTCTCTCTCGTAAAGCTTAGCTGTCTGTCTGTCTGTCAGTTTGTCTATTGCTGCTTCGTCTTAATGAGTCTTCGTCAAGCAGCAGTGCAAGTAAGTTACTTAAAGCGTCAGTTCAAATATTATATACTCAACAACAATAATAATAACAACAACACACACACTCTCAACTCCGCCATTAGCTGTGCTGTGCGCTAAGTCTCTTATAAATGGCTATAATTAACACTTTGACTGTCTGAGTGTTGAATAATAAGCTTTGGTGGTGAGAGAAAGGGGTGTATGTGATTGGGAAAGTGCATGACCTTGATGTGTTGTAAGCGCTAGTAAGTAGGTATGTTCAAATAAAGAATAATAAATTTTAAATTTTCAACAAAATTTAAGTGTTTACTTTAATATTATTATTAGAAGGTTTCTGAAGAAGAACTCATTGAGTTCAAAACTTTTCAGATTTATAGATAGGAAACACGTTCAACAACTACAAATGTTGTAAGTGGTGCCGTAAGTTTACGGAATCAATTCCTAAACAATAACCCAAGCTCGATTAAAAAGTTATACCAAACTTGCTGAAGAGGATTCTATAGTCAAACTGTCACATCCCAGTCACATAGCAGACTCTAAAACACTTTTTAGCCTTCATACTGTTGTTGGAGCGGCAGAATTCAGCCGAGTTGACGACAGTCCTTCATCGAATAAAAAATCCGGGTCCGTCCAAGTAATACGAAAGTTCCTAGATCCTGGAATGATCCTACCGCAGAGGACTGGATTACAAATCGTTGTTTTCTGACCAACACATTCACTGGTACATATCAGAAAACAGTCGAAGAACTGGAAAACACTTAGCAAACTCAAACGGCAAAAGTCTAAATTATCGGACTTACTTACCGATCTTAACGGAGTTAGATCTCCGAAATAACAACCCTTGGCTGGATAAAGTACAGGTTGAGTCCTGTCTCCACATGACACTGGTCAACTTTTTGCATGCCCCACAAACTCTCTCCCTTTTGGTCCGAAACCGTAGAAACAGCATGTTTCTTGGACCTTCTGTGGGATGACGTCGGCTAGAACTTAGCTAATCCTTACCATCGTAACAGGGATTAGGTACCCGTTAATACACCAACAACATTACTTTGAGAACTATTTGAGATACGCAAAACGTCATCTACATCGATTCCTCAGAACAAAACGATCGCAGAGCTGTACTACAGTAAATTATTGTGGCAAATCGACAGTGAATTGCAAAAAAACGACCTCAGGCTTCGAACTGCTACATCATCCACCGTAATCTCAAGACTTGGTGCACTATGAGTTGTCCCGGTATCCACATATCTTCATTTTTTATCTGGAAAACAAGGTTTCAAGTCACGCTGAAAAGGGGTGGATGTCGCCGCGACAAAGGAACCATAAGTGGGACTCTTGACATATACGCAGGCGAATCAAAGAATGATTGATAAATGCACGCCGGGGTCTACAGGGTGGAGCTAAATCTCAGGCAACCCATCAAGCTGCCAAAATACTGCAGTATATTTCAGGCAGGAGTGTTTGCTATCAGGAAAACTGCTGAATTAGCTAATAACGCAGCAAATTACATTAAGAATATCCGCAATTAAAGCAATAATCTCAAATCGTATTGTGTCAGAGAATGGCCTTAAAAGCAGGGATGTTTTATATATGATGGCTGTTGAAAACCGGCTGCATATATACTGGATTCCAGTCCAAAAACGACTTTCCGAGAAACGAAACAGTTAATGGGATTGCCAAAAATGCTATCCGCTCGACTGCCAAACCAGTTCAGGAACTACTGAAGTAGAGGATCATATACACCGGCATTCCCGAAAAGACTGACAGACGGATCAATTTGGGATGGAATATCTTAGGAGGAAGTTGAGGCGCCAAGATCGTGTGCAAGGTAGCGGAAAGAAAACTCGCATGCTTTCACATATCTGGAATCGCTGTCTCTTCTAGGCCATGAACATGTCAGTATAAAGCTTAGAATTATAATTAGAATTAGGCTTAAATACCTTGGATCTTCGCAGTTCAAGGGACTGGATGAAGTATCAGAATTAGATATCAAATCTTTATTAAACTTAGCAAAAAGCGTTGACGTCCTACACGACGTAAGCAACAGCTCGTATTAACACACCTTTATCTGGCATTACAAAGAACCTTAAGTCTATGTACGGCATAACACCCAGCTAGTATCACCTAACCTAACCAAACCAAAGCTAAGTTTGCAAAGTTTTGTTGAGTTTTCTAGCACAAATCTCACAGCGTTACTGTTAGGTTGAGCAGTCCACAAGTGTAGAGAACTACTTCTTCAATAACTATAGGAGTTCGAGCAAACTTGTTCGAGCTCTTTGGTCAGTTGCTTCTTTAGTATAACATAATTTAGTTTTAAATACATATAGTTATTTAATATTCTGGTATTAAATTAGTTAACTCCAAAAGCCCACAATTACCCTAAACGAAAATAAATTTTGTTCTTGAAATATTTGAGTATCAAACTTTGGCATTCAGAAACCACACTGATTTATTTCTTCAACTATATTTTGTAATATTAACACATAATGACCTTGCAGTCCCTGCTAGAACACCGCAATTGTCGAACTAGTGAAACCAGTTAACCTTACATTGTCTGCCAACAGATGCATATAACTCAGTTAAACACTCAAAACAAAGGCTTGGCAGTTAATCACAGAAGATCAAAGCAAAGCATAAAACCACTTATGAAACAAAAATTAACCCCTTTTTATGCAACATGCCTCAATACAAGCACATTTTAAGCCCGCGACCCGCAATGGATTCCTTGTTTTGTCATTACTTTTTGGTGCTTGATTTTTTGTTGTCTCTGTTATTGTTGTTATTGTGCGAGGCGATGATGAATTCGATAACATTTATAAGCCGCCAAACAAGCGAAGATTATCACATTATATCCCATACGAAGTTAATCGCCTAAAATAATCTACACAACAACGACGTAAGGGCATACCTAGAGGATGGATTGTGAGTGTGTGTGTGATTATATAATATATATGCATGTGTGCGTTTGCATAACAAGGATAACTGGCAGCAGAGGCAAAGGTAATACGCAAAGTAGGAAAGCAAAATATATATTTGAAAACCCTACTGAAGCTTAGTAGTGTGTTTGAAGCCATACAGCCTCTATATGCGCGTGTGTATGTATGTGCGTCTGCACAAGTTTGTGCCCTTAGGTCGCCTAGCAAAGCAAACGACGCACAATTTATGAGAAAATCAAATATTAGGAATGCCAGCAAACCGGTATTGGGTCGTTTAGCAGAAGGACAGGGTACGAGTATGGCCGCAAGGCACCAGTAAATTGCATAAATTAATCAATAAAATGCGAGAATTGAAAAGAATAACAGCAACAACAACAACTGTAAGTAGTGCGCAGAGAAGAACCGGTTGAGAAATGAGTATATTGAAATTGAAAGCGGCTGTGGCAGAGCCTGCGGTACACACAGCAAAAATACACAGACGCACGCACACATACATGCATTTATGCTCCGATGCTAAATATATAACACGTGGTTCTGCAGCATGTGATAATGAGCAAGGATGCACAGTCATCTATATATGTAGACATAGAAACGCATACCAGCGTCTACGCTTAGAATGGAAAAACGGGGCGGCGGCACAGGGTTGTTGCGCCTGTTTACACGCTGTGGCAGTGGCAAAAACTGTTTTGTCTGAATGTGTGTGCGATAATTTTTTAAAATGCACAGCCCTCCAGGCGCTTGCAAACCATTGTTGTTGTACTCGTGCATATTTGTGCCAGTTGATTTTCTATAAGCACACATACACACACATGTCTTTGCAATGCGTTATATCAATAACGCTTAATGCGCGCGTGTGTCTGTGTGTGCGTGCAGCTTATTCATTATGCACAGCTTTTATGCATAATTAAGGCGATACTTTGCAGAAGGGGCGCACTGTGTGAAGTATGTGCGCATTTCTACGTACGTAATTGGCTTAAGTTGTCTGCGTGAGTGCGGTACGCTGGCGCAGATTTCAGTTTTCGTGGCATGTGGTATGCAACTAAGCAGATTTTGTTTTTAAATAATTATTTGTTGACATTTTTGAGCTAATCTAACTGTATTTCGTTAGAAAATGCAGTTCTAGCTTGTTATATCTTAATTTAATATTTCTTAGTTAGGCTTTTTTTAAATATTATACCATACTTTAGGCATTTTTATAAGTAAACTGCTATGCTTGGTTTTTTTGATGATATTAAATAATATAATTTTATAGTGATACACTGCTAAATAATACCCAGTGAACCAAAGTTAAAATGCCTTTCACAAATACAAACTATTTATTACAAGAACTTGATTTCGATTGGTCGGTTTGTATGGCAGCTATATGCTATAGTTCCCCGATCTGAAAAATTTCTTCGGACATTTCATAATTGCTTTAGGCGATAATCCATACCAAATTTCATGAAGACATCACGCCAAATAAAAAAGTTTTGATTCGGATCGTTCAGTTTGTTTGGCAGCTATATGCTAAGGTGATCCGATCTGAATAAATTTTTCAGAGATTGCACCGTTGTCTGAGACAATAACCCTTACTGAGTTTCTTGAATGTACCTCATTGAATATACAAGTTTTCCATATAAGCACTTGATTACGATGCTTCACTTTATAGGGCAGCTATATGCTATAGTGCTCCGATCTAAACAACTTCCTCGGATGTTACATAATTTCTTAAGGCAATAATTCATACCAAATTTCAGGAAGATATCGCATCACATTAAAAAGTTTTCCATACAAGCACTTGATTGCGATCGTTCATTTTGTACTGCAGCCATAAGATATAATGGCCCGATATATGCCGTTGCGACAAATGAGCAGCCTTTTGATGAGACAAGGACGTGTGCAAAATTTCAAACCGATATCCCAAAAGCTGTGGAACTAGTTCGTGTACATATACATATATACAAAACACAAAGCAAAGCTATTCTGTAATTGTAAATCGCACTTTCAAGACTACATTTATAAACTATTTGCTTTTTTCTTTACTTGATTCTGAAAGAAACAATCCTGTCTTCTTCTAGATAATGTAGAGTTGACCACATGATCCGAAAACTTTCATAAACCTAAAAAAGGTTTTTACGCAGAAGCTTGAAAAAAATCCACTTTTCCTCGGAAATACGTATGGACGAAGACAGCTTGTGCAAGAATTGAAGCCGCTTCCCAAGCGACATCATTTCGCTTAACGGGCTCTTGAAAAGTTCCAAGAAAACCCGACGTTTTCGAGCAAAATTTTATACAGCGATGAGGCCCTTTTCTGGTTCATTGGGTACGTAAACAAGCAAAATGGCCGAATTTGGAATGAAGAACAACCTGAAGAGATTCAAGAGCATTTCATCCAGAAAAGAAACAGTTTGGTGGGTTTTTAAGCCGAGGGAATCATCGGTGCATATTTCTAAAATGATGCCGGTGAGAACGTAGACGTAAATGGCGACTTTTGTTGCGTCACGATAACCGACTTGTTGATGCCTGAAGTTGAAGCGCGTGATTTTGGCAACATTTGGTTTCAACAAGACGGCGCCACTACCCACATTATCGCATTAATCAATAGATTTATGGAGAGAATAATTCGGTGAGCAGATAATTTTATTTTTTGGGCCGGTCGATTGGCCACCAAGATCGCGTGATATCACTCTTTCAGACTTTTTCTTGTAAGGATATGTAAGTCTAAAATCTATGCGAACAATCTCGCTTCGATTCAGGCTTTGGAGGTAAACATTACGCGTGTCATTCGCCTGTTACCAGTCAAAATGCTCGAACGAGTCATCGAAAATTGGATTTAGACGTAACCGCGGACAACATTTGAAAGAGATAATCTTCAAAAAATAAATGCCAAAAAATGTTCTTTCGAATAAACATTCCCCAACAAATTTTAAGTTTTTTGTTTTTTCTTTAAAAATGAGGGAAGCCCGAAACAGAGAACCCTTTTTGTAATTTCTAATAATTTTTCAAAATTTTAGTACCGTCAGCTCTTCTCGTTTTATGAAACTGGCTGTAGCTCAACGAGAAGTGCGTAAATTTTGCCTACCTGCCTATATCGATATCTATTCACTAAACTACCAGCCACCACCCATTTGGTGACATGGGAAAGTCAATGATTCAAAATAGGTACGCAGTTAAGGGTCATACACTCAGCCACGAATTGTGGCAATCAATGCAGCAAGTAGGCAACAATAACAATAAAGCTTGACAAGCAGCGCCAAATCAGCGAGTGTGTGAGGGAGCGAGGCGGACTGGGCTAAAGTAAACACTTAAAAGCCCATGTAATTAACAAAAGTATATATTTATACCAAACGCATATATACAAATAAAATCGCAATTCAATGTACGATGCGTAACGGTAATGTATGCGCCAGTGCGTCTCGCCAATCCACGCAGCAGCAATTGTTCCCAGCACTTTGTTGGTTATGGCGTAAATGCGGGCTCATTTGAGCGCTTGAGTAGCGTAGTTAGAGAATCGCTTCATTCATGCCTTTGGTTCGCCACATTTTGGTCTCATTTAAATGCGTATAAAATGTATGGCAGCAGTGAAAGTGCACCCCTTCGCACTCAACGCGCCTCATTCACAATTCGATTATGCAACATAAGCATACCCTTTGCCGCTTTAATTGTTGTGATGTTGTTTTAATTTAAAATATTTATACGCTACGGGTCGGAAGCACACACACACAAATATACATATGTATATATGTATACAGTTAACCAAACCTAAACAATTGTACCTGAAGGGGTTGTTTGTTCCTTTTTGTGCGGAAAAAATAGATGAAGCGGCTGGCAATTGTGTTTATCTTGGCAGTGCTTGCCATCAAGCATATGTCACATGTGCTGTTTCTATGTGTGTCTCTCTGTATGCTTGCGTCTCCATGTCAGTGACAATTATACAAGTATGTATGTGCAGCTCAACCTCTCCCATCCCCTCTACCCGCCCCGCAAACCGCTTTTTTCTGGGTAGTTTACCACTCTTCAATGGAAAAATGCATGCAAAGGAAGCTGTCAAGCCTTTTTAGAGGCTTTCATTGCGTCATCAGCGCCTCTTTTCACCAGCGCAGCAGTCGTAGCTACCAGTTTGCTTTGTCCTTTGCCACTTCGGGCCGTTCCTGTCGGCTATAAGTGTGTGCTTCCTGCTTGCATGCATATCTACCTTTTTATTCTTACATATTCACTTTCATTGCATTTCATTTCAATGATATGCCGTTCGGTTGCCGCTGGTCCTATTTTATTTGTCTATTTAATTTTCTGATAAATTATTACAAAGCAATTTATTTACACAGAAATTAATTTGACCAGACGACGATGATACAGCACATTTGCTGTGGGCAAAAAAAAAATATTGAAAGAGAAAGTTTCACTGTTGTTGTTGTTAGGTAAATAGGTACAAATATATATTGGCTAGATTATGCTGACAGCTGTCGCAAAAGTTGCAACGACAACGCAGACTCAGACATCCGCAAAGTTTGTAATATATTTCTACAAACTCTGCAGTCAATTATAATTTTTAGTAATGAAAAATCGCTGGAGGGTATTTTGAGTGTCAAGGCTATATAATCTCTTCCACTAACATACTAAATTTCCTCGAACTATGAAGATACATACCTATCCCGTAATCAGAAACGCCAATTTCAAAAATTTGACTATAAAAGCTTTAAAAAGCTTGAAGAAAACTGAAGAAGATTTTTTTAGAGCATTGGAAGCACATGCCAACAAATATGTATGTGCAGTAGTCAGGAAATAAAATTTCAAAAAAAATTTGATTATGAAAGCTTTTTAGAGCTTTAGAAGAAATGTGAAGAAGACACGCACCTGTAAAAAATGTCAGTAGCTTTTGTATTTCCTTTTTATTGCAAATTCTATAAAATCAAAAAATAAGCACTTTTATAACTTAAGATTATTGCAAACTTGTAAAGCTTTTAAGCAACTTAAACGGCAAGTTCTTGGTGATCACAAAATATATTGAAAATTATTGAAACTCGACCATCGTACAAAAACGCCTTCTGGAGCTTTTAGGTTCCAATCCTGTGAAGCTTTTAAACAACTTTTTAGCCACAAGTTCTTGCTGATCACAAAAAATGTTGATAGCCATTGAAACTCGACCTTCATAAAAAAAAGCTTTTTAGAGCTTTTAAAATTTGAGATCAATACAAAGTGACTGAAGTACGCCGCTATGGAGAGCTTTTCTTCTTTTAATTATGATAATCTGCAAATTATTTACATAACCAAAGAGCTTACGCGAGCTTTTGAGGCAACAATATTTATCGTACAGAAGTACTAATTGATGTTTTCTAAAACGACTTCTCAGCTTTTGCTCTTGTCAATAGCAATATTCATTGAACAAGAAACCATTGAACCACTGGACTTTCGAAAGCTCCCTACGCTTAGAGCTACCACCCGAGTATACGCAAACCCAACTAAAGTAACAACAATAACATAAGCAAAATAGCGAATTTATGCAGAAGTAGACATTTACAAATTTCTCGCTTTGTTGACGTAACACCAAAGCCGTGACACGTTGAAAGCCAAAATAAACGCGCCAACGTCAAGAATATCCTTATAAATTTTCAATCAGTAAAATCGCGTGCAGAATGCGAAAATTTCATTAGTGAAACTTGAAATTTCCGTGTAGAAAATAATGAACAATGAGAAAAGCGCGGCAGCAGTGAGAGCACCAACGCAAATAACGACGAGTGCTAATAGCAACAACAACACTGCGCCGAACAAAGTCAAAGGCGACAACAAGGCGGTTTCCTAGGAGGTGGCGGAAGTGAATAACGGCAAAACAAGGAAATTGCAAAACAACAAGCTCAAGGAGCTACAGCAACAACATGCCAACAGCCATGAACGACGAACAAACGAAAATCACGTACAACAACAACAACAGCAGGCATAATGAGCAAATGAACGACGGCACGAAATAAGCGAACAAACGAGTGAATAAATGAATGGATTAGTATGCATAAGTGACGCGCTGACTGACTCATTTGCTGCCGTCGCCGAAGCCCGAACGAATGCATGCGCCGTAGCTGTGTGGACGTTCGGAAGGTGCTGGGAGCATGAGAAAAGCGGAGTATCGAGCAAAATGCGCGCTGGGCGGGTGAAAAGTGGAAATGTCGAGGTAACAAGAAAACAAATCACGTTTTAATTTTGTTTAACTAAATGGAGAAAATTGCACGAAATGCGCGCAGCACAGTCAACAGCGGCAGCAGCAAGCAAAACAAGCGCAGAAAAGCGGGCAGCAGCAATGATTGGAAGAGATTTACAACGCGGTGAGGATATGATGCTGCTGCTACCGCAGCCGGTCGTGAATGTAAAATGTAGCGCGAGTGTTGCAAGCTTCAAAAAGAGTCAGGAAGGCAGACGAAGAGGAAGAAAAAAGAAGAAGAAGCGTGTTGATGAAGTGCAATTTCGCCGAGTATAGTGCAAGTACCGTTAGCGGCATACAGCCGCACATGCTGGTTAGATACTCAGCGCTGCTGCAGCCAGTGGCGGAAAATGACAGCGCTGAAGAGCTGTTGGCGTACAAAGCCATTTTTGCGCTGTCATTGCTATTTACAATTAAATACAATGTCTAAGCGGAAAAAATACGCAACAACAAATAACAATAAAATGTGTGTTGAAGTTGGGTACCAACTGCGTAAGCGCTGCAACGCAAGCAAAGCGAATTGCAAAAGACAATGCCACAACTGTCACGCGTTGCGGTTGTCTTATGCGAAAGAGCACTGCGCTTGAGTGTTAACGGACAAGTTGAAGGAAATGCGTAAACGTAATTGGCACTCATGCTTGTGCTTATATTCAAATGGTTAACCTTTATGTGGCCTGATGGAGTGCGCTAGCATAGATTAGATATACTCGTATAGTTAGACCATTTCACGCTTTCAGCTTTGAAGATTTTCGTTTTAGTACCCGCTGCTGGAATGCTATATGTCATAAAGGTCCGATCTGAATAATTTGTTCGGATAATGCATTATTGTCTTGGATAATAATTCATGCCAAATTTCGTGAAGATATCTCGTTAAATGACAAAATTTTCCATACAAGGACTTGATTTGGACCGATCAGTTTGTATGGCAGCCATATGTTATAGTGAACCGATTTGAACGATTTCTCCGGATATTAGATTATTGCCTGAGGTAATACTATCTGGCAAATTTCTTGTAGATATCACTTCAATTGAAGTAGTTTTCCATACAAGCACTTTATTCCGATCGTTCAGTTTGTACGGCAGCCAAACGCTATAGTGATCCGATATGAATGATTTCTTAGGAGATTAGCTAGTTGTTTTACATAATAATGTGTGCCAAATTTCTTGAATATATCTCATCAAATGAAGGAGTTTTCCATACAAAGACAGGATTTGGACCGATCAGTTTGTATGGCGGCTATATGCTATAGTGATCCGATAACAATTGTTTCGACAAATGAGCAGTTTCTTGTGTTAAAAGTAACGTATACAAAATTTCAGGTTGATATCTCAAAGCATGCGCGTCAATATAGGGTAGGAAGGCCCAACACGTATTTAAAGAGGAGTCAACAGGACTCCACATATTTTAAAATTATAGTCACAATGTTACTAAATGGTTGCCAGATATGTAAAAAGTATTAGTTGAAGAATCTAAAAGTTGATTGTAAGGGTTAGCTGTACTATTTTAAAAATAAGAAAAGCACGCTACATCATTAACAGCTCTTTAGCAAATTATCCACAGTTCATGCAATCTTCTGAAAAGTAAAACTGAAAAAAATACTGGGTATGAGTCTTCAAAGCACAGACTTCTGAAACAACTAAAAATAAAGCTTTAAAATCTATAGTATTTCAAGACTATACATAAAAAGCATATATAGTACACTTCCTGCGTCAGCTGAGACCACACTAAAATGACTAAGGGTTAAAGAAACACTCGGCAACGCCGCAGAAAGGCAATCACTGTGAAAAGCTTTTGTGTTGTCATCAAGTACGTATCTTATTATCATTCATTTTTGCGTCTTCGTCTAAATTTCCATTTAATTTATGCGATTTCTCAACAACACAGCACAATAATAAAATTTACGCTCTACTATTAGGTGGTGCACCATTTCTTTGTCCAACCTTTTTACAATTAAAGAATAATGAAAACAGACAAGTGGCAATTATTTCGACAACATTCCGAACATATACGAACATTTTTCAAATTTCCATATTTTTATTTATCTGTTTTCAATGTATTCATTAAAATTAGTCTAACGTCAATTATTTCTATCCTGTGCGGCCGCTAGAACATTGCCAGCCAACAGGCTTAGTAAACATGCCGACTGGCTTCCTTTCAACACAAGCACACCGGCACTTCCCACATAACGTATGCAAGGCGAGCGGTAAGGAAACTGTCTAACATTTTACTTTCCTCTATCTTTCCTCAATTTTAATTTTTTAGTGGGTGTTGCAACTCAGAAATTTTCTAATTATAATTGTTCTATGTTTTCATAATTCCCCATTCATTATCTTGTTATTTTTTTAGTACATTTCCTCCTTTCCTCCTTTGCGCTCTTTGTTCTTATGCCAATGGTGTCCAAAAAGCGATAAAAATCTTTCTGCAACTGCAAGTGAGTCGGCAGGCATATGCGTTGAGCGTTGCGCGGCTGGCGGCTGGCAAGGGCGTTAGCGGTGCTTGTTTTGAAAAATAACCAAATTATTCCAATGTGTCGGCAATTGAGCGCCTACAAAGGTTCTCATAAAAAATTGGTATTTCATAACTAATTGTTGCCATGTCATGTGCCGCCGTGTAGCGCTTGGGAAAAAGGATCGGTTGCCTGCAATTTAAATGCTGTGCCATATCCTGCTTGTTATCGAGAGCGTTATTAGAGAAAATTTAAGACATCAAACTGCGCAGGAAGGTGGGAAGGTGAAAACGTTAACTTCGGCTGCACCGGGGATATTATAGCCTGCGCAGTTGCTTTTCTTATATCATAAAGGAGCATAAAAAAATTCTTTCTTGATTTTAGTCGCTCAGTTTGTGTGACAGCTATATTCTATAGTGATACGACTTGCACAATTTCTTCGAATACTGCGGTGCTGGAATTTATAAATATGTGCCAAATTTCGTGAAGATACCTGGTCCAATGAAAAAGTTGTCCATACAAAGACCTGATTTAGGCCAATCAGTTTGTGTGGCAGCTATATGCTATAGTGATACGACTTGCACATGTTCTTCGGATATTTCATTTCATTACGCAATAATTCTTGCCAAATTTTCTGAAGATATCTTGCCAAATGATGGAGTTCCTTACAAGCACTTTATTACCATCGTTCAGTTCGCCTGGTCCGATTTTCACAGTTCCGTGCAAAATTTGAGATCGATATCCTAAAAACTGGGTCCTGAGTTTCGCGGAAGCACAGACAGACGGACATCGACTCAGCTCATTATACTGATTATAAGATATGCATTTGATAGGGTCTAGGACATTTCCTCGTCCGTAGAGCTGGAATTAGAAAATATTGTACAAAAGACTTTAGAAGGAAACATCAGGCGCCTCTAATGCACCAGCAGACAATTCCAGAGTCAACATCTACGTAGACAGCCAAGCAGTAACCTCGTATTGCATACCGGCTAGAAGTGAAGCAAGACAGCATTGAAAATCGTTGCCAGAAGCAAGCAAGTTCACTTCAACTGCGTGCCAAAAAAGAATCAACGGCAATGAAAGAGTGGACGGGATTACGGGATTGCCAAGAATGGTGTACGGCTAGCATCCAAAAAGGTGTTCAACATTGGGAAACCCATTATCTATACGACGATCTCGACAGAAACACGCCAAAAAAATCAAAACCCGATGGAACGAGCTACATGGTTGCAAAACTGCAAAAGTCATGTGAGAAACGGAATATTGGAAGTAAACAAATTTCTAATGGCACTAGGAACAGGATCGGAATACTAACTGGTCAGTGCCTGGTGGCGACAGATCGAGATGACATCAGGAATTGTCTAGAGTAAGGCACCAAGCAAACAAAGGAGCATCTCTTGTGCACTTGTTCCGCATTGGCAAGACTACGTTGTAAGCATTTGGTATTGCCACAGTATAATACAGGCCGCAGAGCCTGTTAAAATTCGCATCAAGCGCAGAGATCCTAAAGAATGAATACTCCTCTTGGGGCTAACTGCTGAATTTCATCTGGTACCGCAAATTACCAAAAGTGGTATATGCGTGGCTTATTGGCCTACCAGCTAAACCTAACCTAGCCTAGACATACATATAATTGATGATTGTCTATAAATCAAAAATGCGCCTTGTAGCATGCCACACTACTGACACACTTCCCCAGCATTGAGATCCACTTACCATGACAACACATATAATTAGAAACAACAACAGGGGGTGAGCAGCATAAAATCGAAGCGCTTTGTTGCTGAAATTCTTGTGGCATGATCACTGCTGTTTTTGTTGTTATTGCAATTGCATTGTATATAATTGCTAGAACATGCCAACCGCCTGAGCAAATGACAATTTCCAACAGCAAGTTAATTTCAAATACCGCGTTGTTGCCAAGTTAATTGGAGCCGGTTGTGGAGAAGGTGGCATGAAAGAAGAAGAATAAGTGACTGACGCATGCAATGCTTGACAAATAAAAGTGGTAAACAGCAAATAAACAGACGCGCAACACAACAGATGCAAATCATCAAGGCTAGTAGCTAGTGACAAGTGGCAAGTGAATGTTGCACGTACACACAGGCGTGTGGGTGACTGTGGCATGCGCGCTGATGGTAGAAAAATCGAAAATATTATGCCGAGTACCGCGGCTAACGGATTGACTGACTGCCTGACATTGCGTGTGATGGAGTGCAGCATGCAGTTGCTGCTGCTCGCTGCTGCCGTTATGTCAGTGCCGTGATTGCGGTTTGGCGAGCATTTGATTGGAAGCTGCCGAGCGGAGCGTGTTTAAATGACGAAAAAATCACTTTTCCATTACGCAAGCCGGCAAGCGTCTTGACTGATTGGGTGCCAACTTGCACATGCCACTTGACATACTCACGTGCTACATGATGCAAGAAAAAAAGAATCAAAACAGAGATGGTTGCTTGTGGCACACTTATTTCTCTATATGTATACGTCTGTCATACTTGTAAGCTTTGAATTTAAATCTACGAATTAACGCTCGAAAATTATCAAGCACCGATTGCAACGGAGTGGTGCATGCAACACAGGCCTTTGCATGCAGATCGCGAGCAAATAAATTCGTTCAGCGCAATTGCTGGCTGCAAGCAAATGTGCATGTACAAGTGATAGGCAAATAGAAACCACACACATACCACTATAAACATGACAGCACACACTCTTACACAAACATACATACATACATATGTACTTCCATTACAAAAGGATGCGTCGTCGCTGCTTGATTTATACCCGCTGGTTTCATTCATCACTTTGCGGCACTGACACAGCTGAGAGAGAGTAAAAAGGCCTACATACACACACACACGCATATAAACCAATACAACTGTGCTGTAAGCGGAGTCTGAAGGGTAGCAAGGCAACAGGATCTGTTCAGTGGGCTTGTGCGGGCTTAAATGAATCAAATGATTGCGTGATTAGTTTCTGCGGCAGCTATCACTACGTACTACACATATGTAATCCTACATACATACAAGCATACATACAGACACGCGTACTCAGCTGAAAATGCGCATTGTATGAGTATGCATTCCCATTTGTATGGCCGCATAGCTACACAAATTGGCACAATACTGGCATATAAATTCATAGGTAGATAGACTCATACGCACACACGCACACACATACGTATATGCATACATACAATAACTGGCATAGCAGCAAATCTCTGCGTAGTATGCCATGTTCTTTGGTAAATGATTTGCAATGCGGTGGCGCTGACGGTGGTGGAGCTGGTGGCATTGGCGTTATTACACGTTTGGCGCAAATTTCAATCTCGCGCATTGGAAGTGTGTGATTTTTGTGGCACAGAATGAAAATCACAATCACCAACTCACTTACATGTGTGGCTGGTTTTATACATGCGAGCGATGAAGTATATGGAAATGAGAAAAAGTGGGGTTAGAGCGCAGAAGTGGCATTCCTGGTGCATATTCCGTTGATAAATTCAGTTTAAAAGTCAGTTAGGATTATTTATACTACCAGCCGTGGAATTTTTGGACCTATCTTTATTGTCTTAACCCATAAATTTTAGGATTAGGTCACGCTGGTAGGCTCGTGATTCTCGCTCTGGTCGACCTATCGTTGAAAAAATCGATGAAAATATAAAGATTGACAGGACCCTCACATAAGCAGTCATGACATTGCTAAGGAACTTAACATTCATCATCAAACGGTTTTGAACCATTTAAAAAAGACTGGCTACAAAAAGAAGCTCGAAGTTTGGATACCACATGAATTGTCTATGAAAAATTTAATGGACCGAATTAACATCTGTGATTCTTTGCTGAAACGAAATGAAATCGAACCATTTCTGAAGCGAATGGTAACAGGAGACGAAAAGTGAATCAAATACAACAATAATGTGCGAAAACAGCACAGTTGCAGCTCAACAAATGGTCGCAA